>NC_034599.1:56660885-56661947 GCF_900095145.1 Mus pahari | reverse complement strand
CTACAGCAGACTGGGGAGTGGGGTTCTGTCCTGGAGCCCATCTGATATCTCTACAGCAGACTGGGGAGTGGGGTTCTGTCCTGGACAATTTTGTGTCAACTTGACACAAGTTAAAGGTGTCTGAGAAGGGAACCTCAATTGAAAAATAATGGCTACATAAGATGGGGCTGTAGGCAGGCAAGCCTGTAGGGCTCTCTCTTAATTAGTGATTGATGGGAAGGACCCAGTCATTGTGGGTAGTGCCACTTCTGAGCTGCTGGTCCTGGATTCTGTAAGAAAGCAGGTTGAACAAGCCATGTAGAGCAAGCCACTAAGTAGCACTCCTCTGTGGCCTCTGCATCAGCTCCTGCCTTCAGGTTCCTGCCCTGTTTGAGTTCCGATCTTGACTTGATTCTCAGTGGATGGAAGTTCAGGATATGAAAGCCAAACAAACCGTTTCCTGCTCAAGTTGCTTTTGACCATGTTGTTTCATCACAGCAATCGGAAGCTTAACTAAAGCAGGCTCCCTGGGTCCAACTGCTTGGTTCCTCCTTCAAGGCATGCGTCCACCCTAATCCCTCCCTTCTCATTTTAAAAACATGGCAGAAAATTCTGGTTCTGGTTCTGTAGCTTCCTTTGGGCCACAAGAGGCATGAGGACTGTGGTTACTTATCCCCACCCTACATATTGATGGTCATCCTCTGCAGGCTCCCTCTATACACCTAAGCATCGGTATCAAATCTCTCTCTACAGCACGGTGGCTTGGCTCTGCAGCTACTGCCTTCCGACACTGACACGGTTCCTTCTGAACTTTGCTTCCGATGGCCCTGGGAATGGACAGAGTTCTTTTTTTTTTCCCAATTTTTATTAGGTATTTACTTCATTTACATTTTAAATGCTATCCCCAAAGTCCCCTATACCCTCCCCCTCGCTCCCCTACCCACCTACTCCCCCTTCTTGGCCCTGCTGTTCCCCTGTATTGGGGCATATAAAGTTTGCAAGACCAAGGGGGTCTCTTCCCAATGATGGCTGACTAGGCCATCTTCTGCTACATTTGTAGCTAGAGACACGAGCTCTGGGGGT
>NC_034599.1:56639927-56660765 GCF_900095145.1 Mus pahari | reverse complement strand
CTGACTGTGAGCATCCACTTCTGTGTTTGCCAGGCACTGGCATAGCCTCACAAGAGACAGCTATATCAGGGTCCTTTCAGCAAAATCTTGCTGGTGTACGCAATAGTGTCTACATTTGGTGGCTGATTATGGGATGGACCCCTGGGTGGGGCAGTTTTTGGATGGGCCATCCTTTCGATGGACAGAGTTCTTACAAACAAGATCTCAGCATCCCAGAGCTTGTCTCTGCCTTAAAATCTCTGAGATGAGACGTGCTGATTGATTGATTCTCAGCATGATGACCCTAACGAGTGCTTGCTTATTCTTCTATTTGTCTTCCCTCCCTCACTTCCTCCTCTTCCTGTGGCTGCCCATCAACTCCCCACCCTCCTGCCTGAAGGAAGCACCCCCTTCCATGCCTGTTGACTTCAGACTTGGGGATGTGACTTAGTTTGTCCAGTGACCCACTTTGGGGCTGACACTTTCAGTGTAGGCATGGGTGTCACTTGGCTCCCCACAGGAACCCCCCCCCCCCCAGGTTCCAGGAAGAGACAGCAACAGCAGTGAGCATGACTTGTAGTTACCCAGCTGTGGTACCTGAGTCCACCACACCTGGGCAGAATTAGTTGCTATTGAACCATAGCCTAGCCTAGCCTGATTGATACTCTGTAGCTGGGTGGGGTTAGAAGGGAGTTTATGTAACTGGGCATCAGCTTCTTTCCCTTTTAACTGGTTCACATGGGGTTCTCTGGGTGGTTGTGACTAGAAAGGAGCCAGTGTAAAGGGACCCTGGACATCTCATCTGTCTGATACATCCTCAAAGACTAAGAAATCAGGGAACCGGAATGGGAAAAACATGGGAAACAACGGGAAATTCAAAGCCTTTTTTTTTCTGGTTAAGATAAATGCAACTTTACAGAAAAAAATTAAATGGCTTTTTTTTTTTTGGTTACCACAAATGTCACTATTATCACAGATGACATTAATTTCTAAGAGAAAAAGAAGAAAATATGTCACAATTCTGTTTTGTACATATGCTGATTAAATGAAAAGTTTATAGCAGATGCCAGCTTCAAATGAGGACATATAAATATTTAATTGTTTGTCTGCATGTATATATTTCTGTATACACAATATGTGTCTGCATATACACAGGGACACTGGTTCTCAAGTAGGATGGTTTCATTTCTAGGGAATGTTTATCAATACCTGGAAATATTTTTGTTTGTCCTAGCTGAGGGTCTGGGGTCCTCCTGGCATCCTTGGAGCACTGCTTATCTTGCAAAGCACAGGACAACTTCTGTTATCTGCCTTGAATGTCAACGCTGCTGGGGCAGAAGCCAGATGTTCTAGTATACACTTGTAATCCCATCACTTGGGAAATGGAGGCAGGAGGATTAGGAATTTAGGGTCATCCTGTTATGTGGCCAACCTAGGCTAAATGAAACCCTGTCTCAAAAAAAAAAATCACTTAAAAATAAACAACAGTATTAGAGTTGAGAAATGTTGGCCTAGGCCCACATCTGTGATGGTTATTCTTGGATGTCAACTTGACTACATCTGGAGTTAACTAAAACCCATGTGTTTGGGCACACCTTCGAGGGATTTTTTTTTTTTAATTAAATCATTTAGAGTGGGAAGACCTACTTCTAATCTAAATCTTTGGGATGGGAGGATCCTCCTTTAATCTGGTCCACACCTTCTCCTGGAAGCCTACATAAAGGACATGGGAGAAGATATGTTGTTCTCCTTCCCTGCTTGCTCTCACTCTCATTAGCAAGTCCAATTCTTCACTGGCGTTAGAGCCTGCTTCTTCAGGATTCTAGCATATACTGAAGACCAGCTCAGACATCTAGCCTCGGCGTGGTTGGATTCTTGGACCTTCCATTGGTAGATAGCCATTGTTGGACTAGCTGGACCACAGCCTGTAAGTCGTTCTAAAACATCTAATACATAGGTGTGTATACACATAGCACACACACACACACACACACACACACACACACACACTCCCCTCTAGAGAACTCTGACTAATAAATAATAACACCTGAAACAGAAACTCTGAGGGTACAATGTGTGACAACCCGGTGTTCCAGCACTTTCTTCAAGCATGGCCACTTATGTACCTGATAGATTCTTTGAACAGCTCCATCTTGCCTTACTCACACAGAGGTCACAGGCTGGGGGAAGGCCATCAGCCTTCACAGTCTTGGTGATGTGCTGGCTCCAGGGGAAGATGCACAGGGTCAGTCCAGAACCAAGTTTAGCTTTCTTATGAGAACTGCTGGTTTACCTGCAGTGTGTGGCATCCGTGGGAGTTCAATTGTGAAAAGGTGAAAGTGTGGGGTTGGATTGGGGAGGGACATTGGTAAGGAAAGGGCAAGGCATTTCATTGTCTTATGAAGATACAGATGTTACTTTTATTTTATTCTTTCATTCTCTGTCTATGTGTGTGTGTATATGCTGTTGTGTGTGCAGGCACATGTATGCATGGGTTGTGGAAGCCAGAGGTCAATCTACCCTGTTGTTCTTCTGATAATGTTCACCTTGGTTTTTGAGACAAGGTCTCTCATTGGGACCTAGGGCTCACCAGTTAGGGTGGTCTAGCACCCAAGGATCCTCCCATCTCTGCCTCCCCAATTCTGGGATTAGGCATGCCCAGCCTTTTCTTAAAGAATGGGAAGGCCCTCAAGTTTGCTTAGCAAACACTTTACCCAACTGAGCCATCTCCCCAACCTCATGATATGAATTTTAATGTATTGTATTAAATATTGGCTCCTAGAGAATGTTTGGGTGTAGATTGTTCTTGTGCAGATAAAGATGTAGGATTTTGTAGTTATATGCTCTGTCTGTTTGTCTGTCTGTCTGTCAGAGTCTCTGTCTCAGTCTCTCTCTCTCTCTCTCTCTCTCTCTCCACCCACACTCATATATATATTCATTCATACATATATATATATGAGACTTAGTACATACATTAGTAATGGTGGGGGACTTTTACTGTCCAGATAGTCACTGCTAACTAAAGTCCCACACAGATCACCAACTACCATTGAGACATCACCGGGCTACAGTGATGCTATAAGAGCAAACGAATCACCTAAACCTGGAATAACAACAGCTGGGCTGCTGGGAAAATAGGACATTTTAAACCTTTTACTTCTCAGTTGAGGGAGTCAGAAAAAAAAATGCAGAACAGCCAGCAAGATGAGGACAGGAAAGATGGTCCAGTAGGTAAAGACCTTGCCACCCAGACTGATCTTGACAAAGACTGATCGAACCTTAGTTTGATCCCTGGAAACCAGTTGATGGAAGGAAAGGACCAGTTAATGAAAGCTGGCCTCTGACTTCCACACAGTTGCCATGATATGACATTGCACATACACATGGACAAGAAGAAATAAATGTGATTTTTTTAAAGTTGTGGGCTAGTGGGTTGTTCGATGTCGGGTGGGTCCCATTAGAGGCATGGGTGGGTGTGGAATGGGGAGAGGGGAAAGTAGGAAGGTATTTAGAATCAGAATGTTGCTGTGTGTTATGTTGTTACTTTTAAAAGTTTAAATAAACAAATGACATGGTTGTCAGAGCTCAGAAGGACAGCTTTCCACCCCATCTGATGCCCTGTGAGCTCGTATTTTCAGCTGGCAGAACAGAGCCTGGCTTCAGATCTTAGTCATGTGGTCTGAGAGGTCCTAGGCTAAGCCGTGCTGGAGTCTTTTTTAAAAGTTATTTATTTATTATGTATATGGGTGTTTGTTTGCATGTAAGTATGTGCACCAGAAGAGGGCATTAGATCTCATAGTATTAGTTACAGATGATTGTGAGCCACCATGCAGTTGCTAGGAATTGAACCCAGGACCTCTAGAAGAGCAGCTCAGTCTTAACATCTGAGCCATCTCTTCAGCCCCATGCTGGACTCTAACATCTCAGTCCAAGAACTCTGTTGTTCTGGTTTGGAGATGAAATGTCCCCATAAACTTTTGTCTTTGAACACTTGGTTACCAGCTGGTGGTTCTGTTTCAGGAAGGCATGGAAGCTGAAAGAAGCGGGACCATGGGGGAGCAACCTTAAGGGTTACTAGCTTATGGTGTATTCATCTTTCTGCCAGATGGCTTAATTCCCCTTCAGGTACAAAGTCAAAAGCTTGCCCTGCTGGGCGGTGAGCCCCTCAATGAGGCAGAATGCTGTGAAGCGGGAGCTGTCAGGATTGCCCTGCTGGGTCAGTCCTCCCTGCCTCTCTTCACTAACCCGAAGGACACTTTAAGTCTTAGACTTGAGTTAGTACCATGACAACTCTTACCTTCCATTCCTTTCTCCTCCTGACACGGCTTCCTAGACTACAATAAGAAAAAGACATAAATGATATTTTTGCCAGCTCTGGTGGCACACGTCTATAATCCCAAGAGACTGGGGCAGGAGGATTGAAAAAATTCAAGGCCAGTTTGGACTATGGAGCTAGTTTAAAGCCAAGCCAAGCAACTTAGATTGAATCAAATTAAAATAAAAAGCAAAGGAAAGAAACTTGGGATATAGCTAAATGATGGTGTGCTTGCTTGGCAAGGGAAAGGCTTTAGGTTCCCCGAGTATAAATAAACAACTAAACTAACAAGAAAATGTATAAGGCAGAAATGGTGACATAATCCCAGGACTAGGGAGGCTGGCATTTATCTTCCAGACTCCCTTGCAGCTAGATCTCTGAATTGTGGAAGTAGAAGGGAGGTGAGTGTTGGGTTTTGGATGGGGAGGTGCTATGGAGTTTATTAGAAGAGTTGATTCCATGGACAGACAGAGGCAACAATGTGGTGGGAGCTCTGTGAAGAGTTTAGGACTGAGTACCAGAGACTGACAGGGTGATGGGGTCTCTGAAGAGAGAATCCAGGGCCCACATAGTAGAAGTAGGAGGTGTTTCATAGCAAGAGTGTACAGCCTGGCTCTTTCAATCCCAGGCAGGAGCCAGGGAAGTAGGGGAACAGGTGGCTTTGGTGTAACTCACTTCCCAATTAAGAGATCCTGGTACCAAGAAGTCTGTTAGCTAGAGTCTCACCCTGTCAGAGCAGGGGGCCTGTGAAACAGGGATTGGAGGCTGCTGTGGCCTGAGCAGAGTCTAGCGTCTACAGTGAGGTCATCTTAGTGTAGCTTTTTGTTGCCTTCTGTGGACAAATGTGAACGCCATATTCTCCAGTGAGGAAAGCACTAAGTGATAGGTTGTAACCACTGGCCTCAGCTAAGGGAGAAATTGGCATCCTGATTTTCTACCTTTCTAGCTGGGTCACAGTGACAGCTCCCTGGTGGGTCAGCTTCCATATGGTAATGTCTCAAAAGATGTTTTTAGAAACCTCCAAAACATCATGAAACTTTCTATCCTTTTTGTTTTCATGTATGTGGACAAATGTGTGTGTTTGTGCATGTGTGTGTGTGTGTACATGTATGCATGAATATATGAATATATGTAGTGACCAGAGATGAATGTTGGTTGTCCTCCTCAATTGATCTCAATCTTATTTTTTTAGGTTATTATTATTGTGTGTATATGCATGTGTGCATGGTGTGCTTGTGGTGTGTGTGTGTGTGTGTGTGTGTGTGGTATGTATATGTGTATAGTGTGTTTGTAGTGTATGTGGTATGTGTGTGTGTGGTGTAGTATGTGGTATGGTGTGTGTATGTGTATGGTGTACTTGTGGTGTGTGTGTGTGGTGTGGTGTATGTGTGATGTGTGTGTGGTGTGTATGTGTGTGGTATGGTGTGTGTGGGTGTGATGGGTGCATGTGTGCATGTGTGTGTATGTATGAGTGTATGGTGTGGTGTGTGTGTGTGGTGTGGTATGTGTGGTGTGTGTGTGTATGGTGTGTATATGTGTATGGTGTATTTGTGGTGTGTGTGTGTGGTGTGATACTGTGGTGTGTGTGTGTGTGGTGTGTGTGGTGTGTATGTGTGTGGTATGGTGGGCATGTGTGCACATATGTGCGCATGTGTACTTGTGTGCACATGTGTGCATGTGTGTGTGTGTGTGTATGAGTGTATGGTGTGGTGTGGTGTGTGTATGGTGTGTGTGTATATGTGTGTGTATGGTATGTGGTGTGTGTGTATGTATGTGTATGATATGTGTGTATGTGTGTGGTGTGGTGTGGTGTGGTGTGCATGTGCGCATGTGTGGAGGTCAGAGGACTCTCTTGTGCAGTCAACTCTCTTCTTTTACAGGGATTCTGGGGGACTGCACAAAGGTCTCAGCCTTGCACAGCACTTTACCTGCTGAGCCATCATGCTGGCCTCTCTACATGGTCTTTTGAGGCAGGGTCTCTCATTGAACCTGGAGCTCAGTGGCTACATTGGCCGGCCAGAGAAACCCAGGGCTCATCCTGTCTCTGCCTCTCCAGATCTGGGGTTCTGTGGGCGCTGGGGATTGAACTCAGGTCCCGATATTTACATGGCAAGTCTTTTATTGATTTCATGACCTCTCCAGCCCTTGTTCACATTTTCTTTTTAAAAAAAAAATGCCTACATTAGAACATTAAATCTCTTGTTGTTGAAATGGCTACTCTATTCCTGTTTCCTGTTGACTGATACGACAGGACAGTTAGACCCGCTGAGCTGACCAAACAGACTTTGAACTGCAAAGTCACTAGGGAGGTGTCACAAAGGAAGTAGAAGAATTCCAGTTAGTCAACAGGGTGACCCTGTGTCCAGGGTCAGAAGGACTGTCCCTATGGTTCTGGCTTTACCCAGTTTTTGTTCCTTAAGCTGTCTTGGATGAGGGTGAGGCAGGGTACCTAAAGACAGCATTTAAAGAGTTACTCAGCCTCTGGGTCACATGAGGACAGGGCCAGCCAATGAGGAGTGCAGTGTGTAGACCTCTCTGTTCTCTCTAGAGAGCTTGCAAGCCTGCTCTGCCTTGTTCTGGTCTGCACTTGCCTCTCTGCACCCTGCTTCTATGCCAAAGCCTTAGCCTTGGAATGGAGAATCACTAGCCCCACACTTAAAAAAGAGACCCTGCTTGTCATATCAGCATAGCATTTCCATGCAGCGTCATTAGGAAGGAAGCTGGGACATCAGTTCATAAGCACTTCATTCCAGGACCAATCACAAGGCTGAATTAATGAGGGAGGAGGCCCCTGAGCACCACACCAGCTAGCCAGATGTGTCGAGAACAGCGGTTTCCAACCTCCCTGATGCTGTGACCCTTTAATACAGCTGTGTTGTGGTGAACCCTCCAACCATAAAATTATTTTCATTGAAACTTTATAACTGTAATTTTGCTACTGCTATAAATCACAATGCAAACATCTGGGTTTTCCAGTGATCATAGGTGATCCCTTTGAAAGAGTCCTTTGACCCCTCCCCCAACCCTTGAGGAGTCATGACGCATGGGCTGAGAACCACAGTGGTCTAGAGGGATTACACATCTGAAGGAGACCTGGAATGTTGGAGGCTCTGACAGCAGAATAACTGGCAAATGCCCAGTCAGCAGACAGACCGGGAAGAGCCTCAACTTTGATGGAAATGATGGAAGGACAACGAGTGTCGAGGGACGTTCTTCATCTCTCAAACCGCCGGAAATTAGAGCCGGTGATGCTGGCAGTGGCAACCAGAGCTAAAGCCCTTTCTCATGGGGTGGGATGGGAAAGAGGGAGACCTGAGCTGAGGCCAGGGGAACTCTTGACTACAGGGAACCTCCTCTGGGAGGTTTCTCTTGTACCCGTGACACCAGTGATCCATGCTCAGAGGGAAGGGAAAGGGTACAGTGTGGTTCTGTAGTGACAAGTCTTACCTTAGTCTCAGACTTGCAATGTGACCAGAGTACCTGAATGCTGCTCAGGTCTCCTGCAGAGTGTGGAAGGTGAAGAGATGCTGCAGCAAATGTTAGCTTGAGAACATCCCCTCATCCACCACAGCATTTTCTAGTCTGTCCTTTTCTTCTTAAGTGCTTCCTTCTCCTGCTTCTCTCTCTCCAGCCCCTTCCCTGAGCTTCCCCTCCCATCCCCATCCCATCCCATCCCATCCCATCCCATCCCATCCCATCCCATCCCATCCCATCCCATCCCATCCCCAGCCTCAGTGGCTTTCATGTGAGTTCCAGAATGACTTAATGCTATTTCTGGCCCCAGAGCCTTTGCACACGCTGTTCCCTCTCCTGTGGAGTCTATCCCCCAAACCTGGTTAGAAGAGCCACAGTCCCCTGAGCTCAACCTAGCTGCTGTCACTCCAAGGCCGTCCTCATCAGCTCTTTCTTCATGGTTGCCTCTATGAGCAAGGTCACGTCTTTCCCCTTGTCCAGTTCTCAGCTTCAAGGCCACACATGCTTTACTCAGAGACAGCCTGTCTCGCTGGAAGTTTGTCACAGGACAGTCACCCTCCCTACTCAGAGGCTCCACAATCATGGACTCAACTCCATGCCCAGATCCAAGGCATAGCCATATGAGTGAGTCACTTTAGAAAAGGGTCTTCCAGGGCAGTGTTGCTTTCAGGGGACGGCAACTCAAACTGGCATGTGTCTGCAACCTCATGAGACCTGCCACCAGAGCCAGCCAGCTAAACCATTCCAATCCTACCCCCTTCAGGACTGGAAGTGGGATATGGGACTACTGTAGGTCCCTGTCACTGTGTTTGGACCAAGTGTTACATCAGACTGCAAACCAGAGAGGATTTAGGTACCAGGTGTATGCTGCCACTCACATGGGCGTAGCTTTGGAACCAGACATGGCAGGAACTGGAGCAAAGGGGTGAGTGACAGTTTAAGGGGACTTGGTGACTCACAGAAGCTGGGCAGCCTGGAGAAGGAAGCAGTAAGATCTTAGGAGAAATAGGGGACACACTATTTGAAACTGGAGGAGCATGCAGTGTGGTAAAGGCTAGAGAGGCCGTCACGTGAGATGACCTGGAAAATAGAGATGTTCCCAACAAAGAGGCGACCCAGCAAAGGAGTGATGGGACTGCAGGGAGACAAACACGGTCTTGCTCCTGTGCAATGGAAGGGCTGACTTGTGATCAGGAGACTTTAAGACATAACCTCTGAGAGGGTTTCAGAACTGCTATGGGCCAGTGGAAACACTGCCCGGTCTCTTCATGGCCTTTGGGACTACAGTCTACACCAGCGAGACTCTGAAGGGATAGTAAAGTTGATGTTCTTGCTTGAAGCCATAAACTTTGGAGGAAGCTTGCTGAGCAGCAGAGGGTGACTTAGACAGCCTCCTTGATCCCGCCTTCTGCACCGACCCTCCCCCTGGCCTTCCCTTACATATATGCCCCTAGCTGGGCTGAGTTAAGGGCGATACCTAGGGCTGCCTTGACCTTGTGCCGTCTCATCCTTGTTATGGACCGTGTTCCGATGACCTTGTCTTTGACCTACACAGACTGATCCTGCTTTTAAGCCCTTATGCCCTAGACCTAGCTTCCTGTGGAGAGATCTGCCCAGAGTTGAATAGAAAGTTCCGGAGGTCCTTCTTGTAACCAGCAGGAGGCAGGCATGCCAGGTCAGGCCTATAATCCCAGCTCTTGGGATTTTGAAGTAGGAGGATTGCTACGAAACAGAGGCCAGCCTTGGCTACATAGTAAGTTCCAGCGATGCCTGGGATATAGAATGAGACCAAACCAGATAGCAGATATGGAAAGGGAGGCTGGGCTGGCGCCATCAGATGAGAGCACTTCCAGTGGAACTCTGAGCATCAGTGGACTACTCTGAAGTAGAGGGTGATGCTTTGGTAAATTAGTTTACAAACAGATCCCCGGGGCAGCCCCAGAGGAGGTCACGAGAGAATGCCCTTCCTCTGAGCAGAGAAGAAGTCCCTTCAGGACTTCATGAAGAAGCAGAGGAAACAAAAACACACTAGCAACTGGGCATGATACTAGAACGTGTCTGCAACCTCCGCACGGAGGAGGTGGAGGTGGGGGCTGGAGCGGAGGCAGGAGAATCCCTGTGAGTTTGAGGCCAGTGTGACTGACAGATCGAGTTCCAGGCCAGCCACACTTATACATAGTGAGAGCTGTTTTAAAAGGTGGGGGAGATGGCTTGAGAGAAGGCTCAGAAGCCAAGCACTTGTTGCTCTTGCAGAGGACCTAGGCTCAGTTTCCAGCACCCACATAGCAGCTCACAACCATTCTTAACTACAGTTCTAGGGGATCTGACTCTCATGACCTCTGCAAGCACTGTGTGTACACAGTGCATGTACCATGCAGGCAAAACACTTATACACATAAAACAATCTAAAATTTAAAAATAAATCACACTAGCAAAACTCAGGAGTGCTGTGCCTATATCATTCGATACATCCCATAGCCTCATGGGGCACGAGCTGTTTCAGATCCCAGATAAGCCAAGTCCCTCATCCCCATCCCAAAGCATCCGAGAAGCTATGGCAACGGAAGGATTTGTCTGATTCAACAGGAGGCAAGTGAGGCCTGAGCTGATGTGGATGATTTACTGTCTTAATTACCTGCTGACTGTAAATATCTGTATTTCCCTGAAGAGAGACTGGTGCAGGCCAGAATTTACTGGGTGTTACATAATACCACGATGTAGCCTGGAGCTCCCTAAAATCAATCTCTCTCTCTCTCTCTCTCTCTCTCTCTCTCTCTGTGTGTGTGTGTGTGTGTGTGTGTGTGTGGTGTATGTGTATGTACATGCATGTGTATGTGTAGAGGTCAGAGATCAACCTCAGGTCATTGTGCCCTCTCTCTTGTTTGAGACAGGGTCTCTCAGTGTCATGGGACCCACCAATTCATCTGGGCTGTCTGGACAGTGAGCCCCAGGGTTCTACCTGTCTCTGTGTCTTTGGCATTGGGATTCCAAGTGTGTTTGTCCCATCATACCTGGCTTTTTTATGGGTCCCGAGGATTGAACTCAGGTCCTTATGCTTGCGCGGCAAGACTTTACTGTGGAGCTATATCCCCAGGTCCTCACCCTGCAGCTCCATAAAATGGAACATTGGAAAAATCCTGAAACACTTGATTCACAAATACAGTACAGTGGGCTCGTGTTCTTTCTACATGACACAGGTTAGGGGAGCCAAGGTTCTCTGAAGCCCTCGCCAAACACAGCTAACAAAAGAGCTTCAAGTAGAGACTTGAACTGGGAGCCATCTCAACCCCAGGAACCGGCGCTGCCTTTTCCATCCATACATGCGGACTCAGAAGTCAGAGCCACGGCGTGCACTCCTTGCACCGCGACAACCTTCCGTCCTGTGATTTGTTTGTTTGTTTGTTTGTTTTTAAAAATCAACATATTTGGGATGAGGGTGGCAAATGTGTGCTCCAGTGCTCACGTGGAAGTCAGAGGGCAACTCGCAGGAGTACCATGTGGGACCCAGGGATCAAACTTAGGTTACCAGGCTCTGCAGCAAAGCACCTTCACCCTCTGAGCCACCCCACAAATCCCCACCTTTTGGTCCTTGGCAGGATTATGAACCCATGCTAAGACACTGCCTCCCAACTTCTGCCAGCTCTGGGCTTTGTAGAGCTGTTTCTGTTATTTCTATAATAAACTTCAAAAGGCTTTCTGTGTTTTGGATGTTTATCGTTACTGGGCCCAGTGGCAAGCAGACATTTATCCACAGAAAGCCTGGAGTTTAATGAAGCTTTTGTACTGCAAATATGTTCACGGGCTGGAAATAGAACAAGCCCTTGGGCGTGTCTCCTCCTCATCCCCTTCGCACCACCCCCCTCTCCTTCCCTCCGAGCCCTCACTTATCCGGAGTCTCTGCCAGCGCTCCCTCTGGTCCCCCTTCTCACCCAGTAACTGATGCGGCTCAACACACACCCAAGTCCCATTTCAGCTGACAATGTGGCAGGCGAGTTTTTGTGGCTTACTAGGAAAGCTGATAGAAGATTGAGGTGTTGTTTGCTATGAGTCGTGAGACAACCGGCCTTCTCTATTTGGAACCTCAGCTTAACTGTGTGTGAAGTTAGGGATACAACTGACAGAGCTCAACAAACAACAGTCACAAGGTGCTAAAAGCTCACATTCACAGCATCCCATGATAAAAGAAGGTGTGGGTTTTTGGCATGGTCTGACCCAATCAGTTTCCTTGACTATAGTCCTCAGGTGGCTTGCCTCACAATGACAAAAGAGCTGCAGTTACTACCTGTGACCCTAGAAGAGAGGCATCTATTTCTAGGGCTAAGCACTGTTATCAGAATGGTTGCTTAAAGTCACATCTGTTCCGACCGAATCTTCGTCGATTCCATCAAATCCAAGTGCAGATTTCAAGCCGATTGCTTTAAGTCAGAGTCACCAGAACTGGACAGGGGACTTAGGATTTCTCGAACTGCCTTGGAGCAACTGGGCCAACCCCAGGACCTGGAATGATAGGTCTACTCCAAACACATTGTGTTGGAGCCCTACTCTGTCTCAGGAGCCGCGAGGTTCTGTCCCACTCCCTGTTTGCATCTACAATTCTATCTGAGGACATGGCTCTGTGAAGGCTTCCTCCGGCCATTTCTCTCCGTGGTTTGGGCTTCGTTCCACCATCAACTTCAGATCTTCCGGAACCTTTCCTGAACCTGTGGGCAAGGGGATGTGGAAACCCAGGAGCAGGGCACTGCTGCCTTGTGATGTCTTCCTGAATGCCGTCTCGGGCTGCCCCTGGCCCGGTAGTTGAAGGTGTGGAATACCAACATTCATCCAGCTTTTCAAAGTGAAGGCATGTGTGGCCAGCTGTGAAGACCTCAACTGTCTGTGTGGAATATGCTCTTACCCATTAATACTACCGACTCACAATTCCCAGAGTGAGTCCCAGCCATTCCAGCCGTGTTCTAAGCATATCCCATTGTGTACAAACATTATGTGTATATACCAAATCCTCCTTCATACATAATAATTATAACACAAGCATGCTTGCCGGGGAAGAATAAACAGATGCCTAAAACCAGCAAGGACTCTGATTGTGCAGGGCTAAAGGGATGAAGCTTGCCTTATATCACCAGAGACTGACAGACTGAGAAATAGAGTCCATGCCAGTGACTTTGTTTGTGTGTGTGTATGTGTGTGTACGCACTCGTGCATTTTTATGTGTGATATGTGTGGGTTTGTGTGTGGAAGTGCAGGTGCCCGTGCCACAGCACATATGTAGAGGTCTGACCACATTGTGGGTGCCAGCCCTGGTCTTCCACTTTGTTTGAGACAGGGTCTTTCTCTTGTTCTGTTGCTTGTCCTTATGCCAGGCTAGCTGGCCTGTGACAGTCCAGGGACACTTGATCCTGCACCTCTTGTCTCACCATATAAGATCACAGGGTTATGGACACACAGTGCCATGTCTGCCTTTTATGTGGGGACCTGGGGGATTCAAACTCTTAGGTCATTTATCCACTGAGCCATCTCCCCAGCTCACAGGTGATTTAATAGAGAGATTTTACTTTATTTTTCATTAAAGTATGACCAAATAGAAAATGTGCCTGAGAAAGACAGGAAATAAGTTGTGAAATAAATAATAATTCATAAGGTTGAGCAACAGTACACGGAGCACCATGGCCAGGAGCAGGGACTCAATCCGGATATCGCATAAATTTGAATTTAAATGACACAGGCTGGAGTGGATACTAACAACAGCCAGAAAACATCCTTACATAAGAGCAAGCACATAGCACCGGCCTAGTATCATGGCATTATTTATTTTCATATACATATATTTGCTTTCCCTGTACATCCCAGCTATAGCCACAGGTAGGTAGGGAACATTTACATCAGATGGAGAGATTTTAATGTAGAGAATCAAAGGTCAGAAAGACAAAGTAGCCACTGCATACATGGGGGAGAAGGAACTTCTCTCCCCATAAGGAAGAAACAAGGGAAGTGAGCTGGTGTGTCTAGAACTTGGGAACTTACAGAAGAACCTCAGAGCTGAGGAACTGGTTCTGCTGGGGAAGTGCTTGCTGGGAGAGAAGGAGAGTCCAGCTCTGATGTAACCCACTGGGTGTGAGCACTGGGGAGGTGGGGTGGGGTAGGTCCCTGGGGTTTGCTGACCAGCCAGGCCAGCCTAGTGGGAAAGCACCAGGCTGCTGAGAGACTGTGTCCAAAAGGTGGACAGCACTCCTGAGGGAGGAACGACACCTGAGGCCTTTACACACACATACACACACACACACACACACACACACACACACACACACACACGCACATACACACCACAGAGGAAAGTGCAACTCTGAGAGCTAGATCTTAGAGTAAGAAGGTATGTACCACACCAATGTTGACATGTCTTGGGTGCGTGCTGGACTTGGGTGAGTGATCCACTTCAGAAAGTGGGATCAGCTGTGGCTGCCGGAATGATCCCGCTAGGAACAAAAAGCAAATGGCTTAGGTGCGGCCCCTCTTTGCCTGCATCCTACTGCCTTCCTCCTCAAATGCTCTGGAGACAGAGACTCCGAGGGAGCAGCTGGTGCCTTCCCGAGAAGTTTCTCCCTAGAACATAAAGTATAGATGCTAAAGGCCGATCCAGAGTTCCCACTTAAGAGTTAGTAAGTGGAGCCTTGCGCTGGCTAGGGGAAAAGGCACCTCTGGTAGAATGGGCCATGTTGGAATGCGTGCATGCTAAGCAGAGGGCTCAACCATGCCAGAGTGTTGGGCTCAGCAGAAGGATGGGGGATGGATGGTAGCCTCCTCCTCCCCTGGCTTCTGGACTAACTATACTAGTGTGTAGGGCATCACCTGTGTAGTCAAGGGTTGTGGTTCTTAATCTGTCAGGCCACTTATATGCATATGGACAAATAGTATGTACAAACCTGCCGTATATGTGACTATAGGTACACACACAAACAGTTAACCCTGAACACAAAAGGGAACTAGCCATACTGTTAGGCTATTTCCCACCCTCTGGCTTTGGATAGTGTGTCGAGAGACATCTCCGCTCCTGGTGTGTCTGTAACCCTTGTGTTAGCAAGGACCAGGGGCTCCAATGTATGGAGGCAGGTCTGCAGATAAGGGTAAATGAACCTAGGCCAAGGGCCATTTCTGAGGGTCTTGTGTTGAAGGACAGGGTTGGAGGAACGAGGAAATTTCAGATATTAGAGAAGTTTGGGGTGGCACTTTCAGAATTCTTCAGAATAGGCTTACAGGTGTTAGCCACGAGGCTAAAAAGTCTCAGCTAAGCCTTCCTGGTACTAGGCTCAGAGAGCAGCTGAATGTGGGACGTGGGGGTGGGAATTCTACCAGGAATCCAAGGAACTCCGGGCTGGGATGTTCCAATGGCTCAATGGTCAAGATGGCTTGCTGCTCTTCCACAGGTCTTAAGTCTGGTTCTCAGCTCACAGTTGCCTGTAACTACAGCTCTCATGGCTCTAGTACCCTCTTCTGGCCTCTGGAGGGCACTACACTCACGTGAGTGTGAGTGTGTGTGTGTGTGTGTGTGTGTGTGAGAGAGAGAGAGAGAGAGAGAGAGAGAGAGAGAGAGAGAGAGAGATCTTTTTTTTTTAGGGTTCACTTTATTTGTTTAATGTTAAACAGTGAAGGAAACAGTTTAACTATGGCGTCATCCACAGATGTAAAAAGGCAGGTCGCAGATGGAGAAGGTACCCAGAATGCAGAAGGCTTTGCCATGCACTTACACAATGGCTACTCCTTGGCCTGGGGTGCCATGGAAAGAGTTGTAGCCTTGGGGCAGGCGGTTCCCTGAAGCCTGAGCCCTTTTCTTGTGAGGGCTGAGTGGGTGTGAGCCTCCACCGAAACAACTGGAGGATTGTGAGCCAGCTGTGAAGCGTTCTGGGCAGTGTACCGAAGCATACTTAGCCACGGTGACGATGAGGAAGAGGGTTACAGTCGATCCACCCACCCCAAGATAAATGCTTTGTTTATAATTCTGGTCCTCCCCAAGTCTTCCCTTCCCACGGTACTGACATTCAACCCCAGAGCTCCAGACTGAATCCCTAGAGACCTTAGCCCTTCCCTTTCCTCCTCCTCCTCCTCCTCCTCCTCCTCCAACTGCAAGCCATCAGCAGGACATATGGGATCCACCTCCAAAACATCTCCCAAGCCTGTCCATTCTTCTCTGCTCCCTACTGTCTCCTCCCCTGCCCGCTCTCCGTGCTCCCTGCTCCCCACACCTCTCTGCTCTACCCCATCGGTGGGCCACTCATCCGGTCTCCCTGGGCAACGGTCACTGTTCCCAGACTCTTTCAACTCTGCTTTTCCTGCCATGTCTGTTCTGTGCAGCAGCCAGGATGACCTCCAGATATGAACCTTCTAAACAAAGGCTTTTAGCTGCTCCCTTTTCCTTTTCTTTATCTGGGGAGGAGGGCGGGGTCGTTTGGCTCATAGCTGTAGAGGTCTGGGTCTACGATTCCTGGGCTTCCTCATGTGCTTGGGCAGAATATCACGGTGGCAGAAGCGTGGAGAGGAGGAGGAGGCTGGCCACCTCACGGCAGATGGAGGCAGAGAGAGAGTAGCTCCCACCATGGCAGCAGGGAAGCCCAGTGGAGCCCTGAATGGTTTCTTGTTGTTTAACTCCGTATCATGGATGCAGGCTCCCATGATTACAATCCTTGTCTTAAATCTCCATTTTTTTTTTCCAGGCCCACCATGTTCTTATAGTACTAGCCAATTCTTGAGTCTTTCCACAGGTCAGGCTCATTCTTGACATTGCCTTGGCAGTATCTGTTGCCCCTGTCTAGAATGGCCTTCTGCCAGAATGGTCATGTCTGATCTTTCTTGTCAGCCAACAGTTGCTTTATTTATCCAGGCCTTCCCTGGCCAGGGAAGACTGTACACTCTCTCTGTCTCCATTTCTCTGTCCGTATCTCTTCATCTCTGTCTCTTTCTCTGTATGAATATGTTCTGGGTTGGCTGGAAGGCAGCTCCCAGGGTTAGGGTTAGGGTTCAAGTTAGGGTTCGGGTTCGGGTTAGGGTTCGGGTTCGGGTTAGGGTTCGAGTTAGGGTCAGGGTACCTATATCTACCTCCCCAGCACTGAGATTATAAACCCACACCATAGTGCCTGGGTTGGTTGGTTTGTTTGAAATGTGTTCTAGAGATCAAACCCTGGTCCTGGTACTTTTAAGACAAGGATTTTTCCAATCGAGGTGTCTCCCCAGCTCCTGGCTACCTTATTTCATAAAGATATTAGTCCAACCTGGAGTCAAAACTCAGGCCCCCTGTTGTAGCCTGGAAGACTGTCTACTAACTGATCAACTCCTGTGTGGCCCAGTATGACCTGGCAGTGGGTACCACTCCGGGCTCCCAGGGCTCACTGGAGACTTAGCTGGCCAGACTATGTCACATCCCCACTGAGTCCTGAGTAAAAGGAACTCAGGAGAGGGTAGACCTCATCCTGCTCTAGGCAGTGTATCTGTTGTTGCATGGACAGCATCAGCTACCCACCACCTAATGTGTGATTACACCGGAAACTACCCAGCCCTCAGCGGAACAATGAAGGAAAATTTGGTTCCTCGGTCTACCTGCCCCGGGTAAGTAGAAACAAACATGAGGTTGGAAATATTTTTAATGTGCGTATTTTTCTTTGGTCATTAAAGGAGAAAAACAAGCTTTGAGTGGTCTGAAGCAAACCTCCATCCAATTTACAAGTAGTTATCGGGTTCTGGCTGTGGCCCAGTCATTGGAAACCCTGGGCTAGTTTGGGGCAACTGGGGTCTGATGAGGTCTGTCTGATCATGGAACTGATTTCTGGAAAGAGAGACAGGGCGGAAGAAGGGGGATCAGGAATGGAGCTGACATAGAAAGCCAGGGATGCCTCTGGCTGCATGTTGGGGTGCTGATATACAACCGTTGCCAACAGAGAACAGTCTGGGGTGCTCACACTAAAGGGCTGGCTGGGTGCTCACACTAAAGGGCTGGCTGGGCAGTGAGTTTCAAGGAAGCAAAACAGAAGCCAAGGCTTTCTGCTGGCAGTGGCCATGGAAGGGCTCCAGTCCTTTGATGGAGCAGCAGTGCCATAATGACTATCAGCCCCTTCCTCCAGCCAGATCTGCTTTTCTCTCCTCTGCCCCCCCCCCTCCCACTGCTTCCTTCTCCCACTGGAGAGCACTTAGCCATACCTTCCCAGCCCCACCAGCACCCTACCTGGAGGATGTGTGATTATCTCCAGCAAACACACATCAGAGGCAGTCTCTTGGCTGCCAAGCACATTGGCACCTTAAAGCTACAGCTTGGAAGAAGCCCCTCATTGATGCCTTCGGAGGAGGCAGCAAGTGCCGCCTAGAGATGGAGGGGTGAAGGTGCAAAAACACAGGTTGGCTTTGGAGTGGAGCTCTGGGTGGGGAAAGGGGAGGGAGGCTGAGCAGTTCTGTTTTATGCATAAGGAACATGCATGCATAAGAGTGAACGAGACAGGCAGGGAGTCAGCGCCTGCTAATTCGAAGTTAATTTTGAATTGCCTTGAAAATCACCACGCAGCATCCAGTTCTGCCTTCCATGGTCGAAGAAAGCAGCTGCTTTTTATTCTTCTTCAGGACTTGTTTCCCCCCCAGCAGTGAGGCCAATTAGGCAGAACAGCAGTGGAAGCTGAAGTTGGTCTAATTTCTCAGCAAAAGGTCAGGCAAATTGTCTGTTGGGAGCTAACAGGCGCAGGGCACACTATGGGAGGTGCTGTTTCTTCTGCCTGCTCCTGCCTGCTCTCCATAATATCTCTTTGACATCTTTAACGATGGTCTCCTAGGTGGGCTTTTTGCAAACTGAGACCCTTTGTCCTAACCAGCAGTGTTTCTGTGCCTTAAGAACAATACAAGGCAGGGACAATATGGTCCCTTTGCTCAAGGAGGGTCGTGGGCACAGGGAGTCTTCATGCATGCATCCTTCCAGATGCCCTGAAACACATATTCTTATCTGCAGCTTCAGCAGCCCAGGGCTGGCTGGGAAGCATAGCTTCAGTGATGTCTGCTCCTTCTCGTTTATCTTGTAAGAGCCAATGTCAGGGTGGTTTCCTCCAAGGCTACCTACAGTGTCTCTAGGGCTCATAGGCAACTTTGCATCCAACATAACCAGTGATTTGGGAAGTGGGTTTCTGCTGTTTGGGGGGTTTTGTAGATCTGTTTTAAATGGGCAGTAGGCTGGCAGGATGCCAGCTGCCCGAGAGAGGGTTGGGGACTTGCTTGATCCCATGATGGGCACAACATGGCGAAATCGTCATTTCAAAACCGTCAGCAGTTCCTGTTGGCAGAGGGGCAGGCCTTCATCTCCAGGGCAGCTGTGCCCTTAGCATTGTGGAAACTACTTTTAGGTCGAGAAGTGAGTTCCCTCCCACTGTTCTGGGAGGAACTGTGGATGTTTTAGGCTGTGGATGTTTTTGATGGGCAGGCGAGAGACCAAGCTGTGTGTGTATTGATGCCAGTGTGAGCTCATGCCTGTCTGTTTCCACCTCTCTGCCTTTGTTGCTTTCAATTGCATTCTGCTTACCATCCACATCTCTTCTGCAAAACAGGTTTTTTTTTTCCTGACCCTCCTGGGCACGAGTGTCTTTTTACTCCCCTCCCAAGAGTTGCTCTAGGCTTACCAAATAAAGGATGAAGGGAAGCAATTCATTCTGGCTCAACCTCCTGGATTTTCAGGCAAGATTAATATTGTCTTAGGTCCTTAGCATAGTGGCTGTTTGGATGAGGACACAGCTGCCTCTCCCAGAGCCCTACAGGAGGCTGCAGGAGGCAGAGGTTATTGTCTTGGTTAACTTTAACTGTCAACTTGACAGGGCCTAGAGTTACCTGAGAAAGAAGTCTCAGTTGAGGAATTGCCCAGATCAAATTGGCCTATGGGACTATCTGTGTGAGTTGTTTTGATTGTTAATTGATGGAGAAGGGTCCTGCCTACCATGGGCAGCACAATTCCCTAGGCAAGTAGTCCCAGACTGTATGAGAGCAAGATAAGCATAAGCTTGTGAGCAAGCCAGCAAATAGTATTCATCCATGGTTTCTGTTTCAAGTTCCTACTTGAGTTCCTGCAGAATTCTCCCTTAAGTTGCTTTTGGTCAGTGGTTTTTTTTGTTGTTGTTGTTTTGTTTTGTTTTGTTTTGTTTTTTATCACATCAACAGAAAGAAAACTGGAACAGGGGCTTCTATGAATGAAAATGCTGTTAGGTGGGTGTGTGGCTCAGACCTACAATCTCAGCATTTAAAAGGCTGAGACAAAGGATGACTGCCTTTTGAAGCCAGCCTAGACTAGATAGTTTATTTCAGGCCACCTTGGGCTACAGAGTAAGATCCTATCTCAAAAAGCAAGATCAAAAACATAAACAACGACAACAATGACGACAACTTGTCTCGCTTCTGTTCCGTCTGCACTGAAAGTCTGAGTATCGACAGGGGACGACTGGAAAAGGTGACATCATGCCTCCCGAAAGGACAGCAACCCCAGCGATGTGAAGCAGCAGTATCTTCTCCTGAAACTTGTGGCCTTGAAGGGGCCAGGAAGGGACACCTCTAATTGTCCTTCAGAACAGTCCCGGAGCACTCATCACCAACAAAACCACCCTGATGCCACTGTCCCAGACCACTCAACTTAAGCCACACCGGATGGGTCAGTCCCTACGCTTAGCTTTGACTGTGATTTTTCCCCCATTCTTCTTGATCCTAGTTCCTGCCTCTTCCACACCAAACAGGCATCCACAGCCCTTTTCTCTTCATCTTTGCCTCGTTATTCCTTGAGGCTGAAAGGTGTCACCTGACTAGGGCTGTGGCAGGTAGAACTGGATGGTAGCTGGATGGTCTGCCTTAAGACCCATAATACCCAAACACCTGAAACTCCTAAAACACTGGAGTTTCTAGCCAATCACCTTACCTCTTGGCTCATCAGCCGTTGAAAGAACATTGGAAGACTACCAACCTATCCTAAAGACTGTGGGAAAGTCCCACTTGGGTGTGTTCAACAAGTTTTAATGATACTGTGTTCCCAGGGACCATATGCAACCCGGGGACTGGGCAATTCTTTTTTTTTTTTT
>NC_034599.1:56600107-56639762 GCF_900095145.1 Mus pahari | reverse complement strand
GGGCCTCTCTTCCCAGTGATGGCTGATTAGGCCATCTTCTGCTACATATGCAGCTAGAGACACAAGCTCAGGGGGTACTGGTTAGTTCATATTGTTGTTAACTGGGCAATTCTTATGTGAAAGCCAAATGTGAACTTGAAAACGGAGTGACTTGATCCTTGGTCACAAGAGATTTTCAAGTGTTTAAGTTCAATCCACCAGGAAAAGCTTTAAGATGACCTTGGTCATTTGGAGGAGTTTCAGACTCATTGTCTAGGACTACCTTGTTGTGCTGGCTAGTTTGATGACAACTTGGCACACACTAAAGTCATTTGAGAGGAGGGAGCCTCAACTAAGAAAGTGTCTCCTTAAGATGTATGGCATTTTCTTAATTAGTGATTGATGGAGGAGGGCTCAGACCATTGTGTGTGGTGCCATCCCTGGGCTGGTGGTCCTGAGTTCTACAAGAAAGCAAACTGAGCAAAGCCATGGAGAGCAAGCCAGTAAGCAGCACTCCTCCATGAGACCTGCATCAGCTTCTGCTTTTAGGTTCCTGTTCTGCCTTCTCTAGGTGATGGAAGTGTAAGGTGAAATAAACCCTTTCCTCCCCAAGTTGCTTTAGTCATTATGTTTTATCACGGTGATCTTAACTAGGACATCTGTGGACAGTTTGCTCAATGATAGAAGTTTCCAAAAAAAAAAGTTATGAAATGTGTGCCTGAGTTTCGTTGAACCCTTTCTGCCCTAGGCTCTAACCGACACATGCAATACCTTAATCTTTCCCATTGCAGGTCACAAGGATGCCTATATAGTCCATAATGTATCATCTTCAGCTCACACCACTGTCTTGAATAACTGGAAAGCTGAGTAGAGGCCGAGAAGGGGGCTTCTCCTGGCTTCCTAAGGGAAACCTTAATATCTATGGCTAACCCAAGGCTCTGGAAAGGCATGGCAGAGGTTTTATCTAGCTTGGCATCCTGTTAGAGTAGCCTTGATTAAGAATTACAGGAGATTCACTCAACAAACTTGTTTCCACCCCGTGTTGGTCAAATGAAAGTGGTTGATCAAGTGAAATACTCATGGAAAAAAAAAAGCATTGCCCAAAGCCAAGGCTGTAAAAGGAAGAGGTGGGTGTTGGCTGGCAATTCTCTGTAGGGCTTTTGAACACCTGCATGTTCTGTGAGTGGTGGCACTGGCTGCCTTTGTTCCACACCTTCTTTTCAAAGATGGATTGCAATCCTCCTTGGCAGACAGTGTCTCCCACCAAATCCAAGGGAGGGAAGGCACAGTGGTTACTAGGAAAGACCCACCTATCCTAAGTGAAGGGGTCTTCACTCCCTGCATGGCATCTTTCTCTCCCTGTATGGCAGGCCACCATATGTACAGGTCATCTTGTCATTCTCCTGTTGCCTTGTGGGATTTGAGGCTTTGAGGACTAATGCCACTGACTCTTCCCATGAGTAATGAACTCCTTTGGTGTCCTGGCAGGTGTGTGTGTGTGTGTGTGTGTGTGTGTGTGTCTATGTCTATGTATGCATATATATATAAATATATATATGTCTTTTTGAAATCTTTATTACTTATTATTTGTGTTTCATTGCTATTTACCATTCTCTATATAAAAAGAATATTGTCTTGGCTGGGGAGATGGCTCAGTAGGTAAAAGGCACTTGTCATACAAGCCTAATAACCCAAATTTGGATCCCTAGGACCCATGTAAAAGCAGGACACCTCAGCATGTGTCTGTATGTAATCCCAGAGTCACATACAGGGCTATGGGAGGCAGAGCCAGGAAAGTCAACAGAAACTTGCAGACCTACAGTATGGATTGAGTGGAAGCAAAGAGAGCCTATCTCAAAGCGGAGAGCTGAGGTTCTAACACCAGAAGTTTGTCCTCTGGTCTCCATCCATAAAAGCACTGTGGCACATGCAAGCCCAATGACACCCAGGAACATGTACACACACAGAGAGCGAGAGGGAGAGAATGAGACAGGGAGAAGGGGAGAGATGGGGGAGGAGGGAGGGAGGGAGGGAGAGAGGGAAGGAAGGAGAGGGAGGGAGGGGAGAGAGAGACAGAGAGAGTCTTGTCTGACTGCCGGAATTCCTAATTTGCAGGCAGTGAGGGGCTTGAGCCAGACTTCAGACTTCAGAGGGGGTCTTTCCCTTTATGTCTTTCTAGCCTGTCTCTGTTTTTTCACAGCTATGTCTCTGGCCTGGGTCAACCTCGAACACAGTATGTCTATGAGTCTTCTCCACCACATGTTGCAGAGGACCGGAGCCTCAGCCTTCACCATTATGAGCTGGTTGGTTGTCTGGGATCCCATCCTGAAAGCTGGTGTACCCCCTGTGTGCATGCACCCTGTCTGTGGACCTGCGAGGATGGCTGATTATACTACAGTCCTCTCACTTTCCCCTTCCGTCAGTCAGGGCAGCAGCAGCTTTTCCCTCGGAGGGGTTCTTGGGAAGTAACAGGCTCAGTACACGCCTGCACCCGCGAAGTCGCTCCTGTCATTGTCATCCTGTTACCCCCCTCAATGTCCTTTCTTTCCGTGGCCATCTTGACTGCCCTTTGTAAGGCTCGCCTGCTCCCTTAATAGCCTGTCTATAAACCAAGTCTCTCTCTTCTACACTTAAATTGGCCAATTTACACGACACCCCTCACCACGGTCTCTGGATGTGCCACTAATCTAATCAGACTAATTTCAATTTCCTGGATTTAATTACTTTTAATTCAATTAATTTAGAATGCAGTACACAAGGTGATTAATTAGGAGATGTTACTGGGGGACTTGGAAGGTGAATTGTTGTGCTTAAGTGTGTAAATATTATTGGGGCTGTGTCCTGTAGTTGTCCCCTCACCGGGGAGAGACCTTGAAAGTGGCAGAGTTCAAAGGAGCCACAGGAGTCAAAGTCTCTCACCCTGAAGCTCCCTGGCAAGACAATGAGGAACTCTGCCAGTACGATGGATGCGGTGCGTCCAGCAAGCCTCGGGGGACACAGTGAAGAACTAGGTGCCTCTGGTGGCCAGCAAGTTGGAACTTGGCTGTGCAAGTGAGGATAAAACAACATTGTCTTTCAACAGAGAGGTATTTCACTGTGGAATTTATTGTACCTGGTAAATAAGCCACAGGCCTCCCAATGAGCTATCACATACTTTCATTATTACAATATGTATTTATGGAGTACCTGTAATAATGTGACTGATCTCTCTCTCTCTCTCTCTCTCTCTCTCTCTCTCTCTCTCTGTGTGTGTGNTCTCTCTCTCTCTCTCTCTCTCTCTCTCTCTCTCTCTCTCTGTGTGTGTGTGTGTGTGTGTGTGTGTGTGTGTGTGTGTATGCACATGTACTTGTGTTCATGTCTATGGAGACCAGAAGGAAGAGTTTTAGCCCACGAAGCTAGAGGTAGAGATGTTTGACAGACGCCTAGCTGGTCAGGAGGATGCTGGGATCTGAACTCTGGTCTTCATGATTGCACAGAAAGTGCCGCTAGCCATGGGAGCCATCTCTCCAGCCCCCCACCTTGTGTTCTGAGACAGGATCTCTCATCATCTCTTTGGCTCATCATTTTGGGATCTACTTGTCTTTGCCCTCTCCCCCTGTACTGCTGGGGTTACAGACATGTACCACCACACCCAGTATTTTGTTTTGGGGGGCTTTTTCTTGTTGTTGTTGTTTGTTTCTGTGGGAAACAAGAATCTGAACCCAGATCTTCATGCTTGTGTGGCAAGCACTTTACTCAATGGAACCATTTTCCCATTCATATACACATACGTATATGATCTACATAAAGCAAAGTATCCTTTAATGACAGGGACATGTTCTGAGAAATGTGCTGTTAGGCAGTTTGGTCACTATATGAACATCTGAGAGTATGCTTACACAAGTTAGGATGGTCACGGTACCACTAGCTGATAGGAGGTACCGGGACCTTTATTATAAATGTGGTCTGTCAGGACCACACAGACCATTCTGCTGAACATGGTGCTCTCGGTCTACTGTCCAGAGGGAGGATGCTGGGCTCAGAGCTGGCCCTGCCAGGGTATCTGTTATCTATAATTCAGAGAGAGCAGTCAATGAGCTCAGCATGTAACAGGTAGTTGGAGGGACAATTAGATTAGAGCATAAAGTGTCCCTTAGTTCATGTGTTTTGCTTCATCTGTTTCAGGGAGGTGGTAACATTCACTATTTTGTAGAGTCCAAACTTTGGGCCAAGTGTGGCCAAAGATATGGCCTTTGTAGGCATCATCATGTCCTGTAATTCACTGAGAGGAATCAGCCTGGTGTGTCTGTTGGCAAAGTACCTGTTGAATAGGCATGAAGACCTGGGTTTGACTCTCCTGCACCTATGCGAAAAATCAGGATTAGCTATCTATACCTATAACTCCTGTGCTGGTGGGGCAGAGACAAGCAGATTCCTGGAGAGCATTGGCCAGCCTGTCTAGCTGAATCAGAGAGCTTAAGGTTCAAGAGAGACATTGGATGCCTAACTTTTCATCTCCATATGTACATGCTCAAACATGTACATGCACCCATACACACATATACATATTCCACAAATGTGTCTGTATATCACACATGTGCCCATGCATACATGTATGCATGTGCATATGCACACAAAGTAAATAAAATGTCCAAGATAAGGTGGGCTCTATTAGTTATCTAATAAGAATAACAGATAGTAGCATATCAGTGTGCGCGTGCGCGCGCGCGCACACACACACACACACACACACACACACACACACACACACACTCACACACAATTGAATATAAAATCAGAGAAGGAAACTGGCGCTCCACAGTCACTTCTGAGGATGTGCTCTCTACAACCAAAGGTCATCTCACTATACCCCACTCCCTCCCAAAGGTCCTCCATCATCACTTAGCACCACTATTGAGCTCAAGACTTCAGTCACAATGGGAACTTTGTGGGCTTGCTTAGATGGTACTCAAACCACACTACCAACTGATGTGTGTGGGGCTATCTTTGGAAGTGAGGGCAATCTGTCAATCTGTGGCATACCATGTAAATAACCAAAGAACCACCAAGTCTGCCTCACCAGTATGTCGGCACACTGAGCAATGCAAGTTCCTAGGGAGGATATGAGACTGAAAAACCAAGCAGTCAAAGACCCTGCCGCTCCCCATCCTGGGGGGGGGGGCTTTGAGTCCAGGCCAAAGCCCCACTTAACAGCCATTCTCCTTCATTTTACAAAGGTGAGGGGAGCCCGGCCCTGAGGTTTTAAGGCTGGATCTCATTTTTATTAAGATGGCTGTTGGCCTCAAAAGATTAACTCGCCGTCACCCTCCCCCTTGGAAGCTGATCCGAGTGGAAAAATGGAGTTAGAAAATTCCTCCTTCCTTTCCCTCACACCTCGGCAGATTAAGGGGGAGGCTTGACGCTGAGTTGTGGGGATTTATGGAAGTGTGCAGGCGCTGGCTTTTAAATGCTCGCTCCCTCTTTGCGAGGTTGGCAGCGCTGCCTCCTATAAATCCTCCCTCTCTGGTATGTCTTAGCCTTTCCTCGCCAGCGATGCGGAGGCCTACAACACCTTTTCCGTGCAGTAGCCTGTGAAAATATTGAAGTCAGGCCCAGAAAAACACCAGCCCAGAAAGGGGAAGCTTTGATGTTTGCAAGTTCTTTTTCAGACAGCCCTTGCCAAATCTTCATTTTTCTAGTTTACAAGGGAAGGGATTCTGACCATCTGTCGGCTGTCAACCCGTGTTTGTTTGGATGAGGATTTTATTTTATTTTTTCCCCCCTCATCTAGCACTCCTGTTCTTACAAGTAGTTTATTGGACTTCATAAATGTCAGCTTTCTGCATGCATTCTGTAAGCAGCTTACAATTTAGTGTTTAATCAAAATTGAGCAGTCCGCGTCTGTAATCAATCCGAAGTGGGAGGTAACACTGAGCTAGAAGCTGAGAGTGCCCCGGGACCAGGGTTTATGCCTCCCAACTGTCTCCATTAGGACGGAGTTGGTTCTCGAGCATGTGGGGGTGGTACAGTGATGCGAGGAAATGCTCAGCTCTCGGGCTCCTACGGTGTGCTGCTTTGTGAGTGTGTTTCATACTGCTTGCCAAAAATCTTTCCACCCTACAAACCATCAACCCACACCCCGGCTTACAAAAGAGTCAGCTTTTTTTTTTTTTTTTAACTCTTTGACCAACGAGTCAGCAGAGATCTCTCTGTTCTCACCTGAGCTGGTCACATTCCTGGCCGTGGGGTGACCTTGGTAGACCTCCTTCCTGTAGCCCAAGCTTGGCTCCTCTTGCACTCCAGAAGGCTCAGTGGGCTTTTTTCTTCCTGGTGACTTCAGATGCAGAGGTGGGGGAGGGCAGAGCTTAGCCATTAGAGCACTTGCCTTAGTTCCTACCACAGTGGTGAACATCTCATTGGTCAAGGCAAGTGACGTGGCCAGCCTTAATGGAAGAGGGTGTGTCTTAGCCCCTGGAGACTACTGTAACAAAATACCCGAAGCTGATTGCTTATGAGCAACACAAATGTGTTATTCATTGTTCTGGAGGTTGAGAACCCCAAGATTGAGGTGCACATGGTGTCTGAAGAAGGCCTGCTTTCTGGTTCAGAGGCGACATTTTCTTGCTTTACATTTATATATAATATATATTTATATACAATATATGTAATGTGATATATATGTATATATACATATATATCTTGTTTGTGTTTACACATCTGCATATCTCTATGTGAATACACATGTGTGTGTGTGTGTGAGCATGTGAGAGTCACAGGTTTATATTCGATATCTTGAGTGGTTGCTCTGTACCCTTTTTTATGAGACAGGGTCTCTCACTGACCTGGGGCTCACCAGTTTGGGTAGACTGACATGGAGGGCAGTGAGCCCCAGGATCCTCCTGTCTCTGCCTCCCTTGGCAGCACAGCTGTGCTCTACCACACCCAGCTCTCTGTGAGATTCTAGGGAGTGAACTCAGATCCTCCAGCACCTCACCGGCTGAGCTCTCTCCCCCATTCCCATGCCCTCTCTTATCTACTTGAGAGGCCTGCATCCTGAAGCCCCCCATCTGCCAACACCATCAGGCTGGGCATTAGCCTTCAGCATATGAATTTTGAGGGGGTAGATTCTAAGACCTTAAGATGCCATTCCTTAAAGTGAGAGGCAGTACAGAGTCATAGGCAGAGGCCATGGGCATAGAGAGGGGTGAACGGGAACCAGGGTCCTACATGCCATCAGTCTGTCACAGTAAGCGAGTGTCGCACATGAAAGGTAATTGCTACCCTCCCCGTGTCCAGATGGAGAAATGCTAAGATGCAGCCACTCCCTAGGTTTCTCGGCAGTTAGCAGCCAAGCCCGGCTCTTCTTCAGCAGAGCTTGGAGGCTGCTTCCCCTGACTCTGTGTCCACTTTTCTGGGGAATAGGTGGAACTAAGTCTTCCATGTCATTCCCCTCTGTTTACATGATGAAAGAAAGATCCAAGCAGTAGCTGACATAGTGGTCGGGTTCATTGTCCCCCTGGCTCCTGTCCAGACCCCAGGGCAGTTGGAAATCCTTGGAAGAGATTGCCCTGTGTCCAGTCATTTGTGCATTAAGTGTCCCAGCAGATGGTGTGGACAGAGACGCTATTGAAGACAGAACTTGATGTTTCCTAAAAATCTTCAGAAGCATAGATTCCCATGTCTGGTTAAAAGAGCCTGCATCTTAACTCCATCTTCCCACATCGAATTTCCTGCTGAGTTGTGGAAAGGACCAGAAGCTCGAGGAGCGTGTCATTAGCCAGGGCAGTAGACACTGATGGAGCATTTAATGTAGAAGGACTGGGTGGTGGCGGTGCGCTCTCAGCAAAGGCACGGCTCTGCTCCCTGCTGCAGGCCAGCTCCTAATTCCAAGGTGGACTGGCTAGTTTTGTGTCAACTTGACACAGCTGGAGCTATCACAGAGAAAGGAGCTTCAGTTGGGGAAATGCCTCCATGAGATCCAGCTGTAAGGCATTTTCTCAATTAGTGATCAAGGGGGGAGGTTCCCCTTGTGGGTGGTGCCATCTCTGAGCTGGTAGTCTTGGGTTCTATAAGAGAGCAGGCTGAGCAAGCCAGTGGAAGCAAGCCAATAAAGAATATCCCTCCATGGCTTCTGCATCAGCTCCTGCTTTCTGACCTGCTTGAGTTCTAGTCCTGCATCCTTTGGTGGTCAACTGCAGTATGGAAATGTAAGCCGAATAAACCCTTTCCTCCCCAACTTGCTTCTTGGTCATGATGTTTGTGCAGGAATAGAAACCCTAACTAAGATACAAGGTGTGCTTGGCGGGTTTTGAAGAATGCTAAAGGGGCTGTGGCAAAGGTCTTAAGAGCAAGAGGGTGCTAAGAACCACACTGGCCAGGTCTCCCCTCTCCCCAACCTGTATGACCGTGGCTTCCTGGTCCTCCTTCCTCCAGCTGTTTAAGGACCTGCCTGTGGAACATTACCTCTGTACCTTCATTCTCCAGTCCCCTCCCAGTCCACCTTCCCATCCAACCCTTACTGAAGGCAGCAGTGTGTCAAAGAAGGAGCCAGCCGGCCTAGTCTGGTTCTACTCAATGGCTTCCTATTTCTGGGTATGGTTAAGAAACCTCTATATCCTCAGTTTCCTCCTTGGTAAAATGAGGTGACACAGGTCACAATGTGGTTGATGTAAAAGCTATATTGTCACACCCAGGAGGAGGTCCTGCTGGGGGAGACTCAGTTCTCATCCTCTCTCCATCCTCGGCCTGTCCCTCCATCTGACCTCCTCCCCTATTCCTGTCTATTTGAATCTCCACAGCACTCTCCAGCCCTTCAATAATTCAGCGTTAATGTTGTATTAAGCAGAGGCTTCCTAATGGGCTGTTATTGACCTGGCAAGGAGCCAGCAACCCCCCCCCCCCCCCGTGGGGCTCATTGGGCTCTGAAGGGAAGTTACTGATGAATTACTGCTTGGATGGTGGCCTCTAGCTTGAGGGCGTGGCCCAGGAGCCAATTCTGGTGCTGTCCCTCTCCAGCCTTTCAAGGCCTTCTGACCTCTTGAATCTGCTTCTACAAAATGGGGTTTGTATCTATAAATATGGAATTGGTGTGTGGGAAGTACCTGGGGCTCAGGCCAGCCCTAGGGCTGAGAAAGAGAGAAATTGGCTTCTCTGTGGTACTGTCCTACCCAGGAAGGCCTGCACAAGTGCTCATATTGCTTTAAAAGTCAATACCACATTCTGGTTTTGGAGTTGCTGGGGGCAACTCCATTCCTACAAAGTTTCTATAAGGAAAGAAATACCTCTGGGGTCGAGGGAAGAGGAATGTGAGCCCCTGTTGTGTGAATCTTGATTTCTAAAAACCTGTGACTTCAGGTGGATGGTTCACCCCCAATAGTTCTGGCTGTCATTTAAGGACTGCTCCAAAGCTACCTCCTCCAGGAAGTCTTCCTGAGATTCTTATTCCAAACTAACCACTCTGTGGCTCCTTAGTCCTTCAGTATCTGCCCAGAGACACAAACAAGCTAACCCCTTGGACCAGCTTCCAGCTGTGTCACCTTTCAGTGTCCTCCCGGCACCCAGGTCCTGTTTTGTCAGGAAGCCTTACCTCCACACACCTGCTGAATCTGCCTCCATTGCCTGGAAACTTATTTCTTTCTGACTCCATGATGAGGATACTTCATGGCATAAGACTCAGCCCATGTCCCCAGGTCGAGGAACCATTTATTGTGCTCATGTGTCCCAGGGCTCAGTGGTCCTGGGTTATTTGTCTCTGAGGTCATAGTGTCCCACATGAGGCCTGGCACATATAGAGTGCTCAGTCAGTATGGAATTGAGGAGAGTTCACTACTGAGACTATCACAATATCTAGGCCTGAGGCCTGTGTATTCATGGGGTAGTTATTCAAAGATGGGTTTATTAAACTAGATCAGGGCCTTGCAACTGGGTGAGCTGGGAAAACTGTTTCTGTGGTGTGTGTGTGTGTTATGTGTTATGTGTAAATATATATATGTATGCATAAATATGTTTATGTGTATGCATATAGGAATAATTATATATATATGCACATATGTGTATGGGTAGGCCTGTGTATGTAGCATATGTATGTTATAAATTTATATTCATATGTACATGTGTATGAGTATATAGGTATAAGTATGTCTGAGCATATATGCATGTATATGGGTATGTACATGAGTGTACCTATGTGTATAAATGGATATATAGGTAGGGAAGTATATGCTTGTACACACATGTACATGCATGAGTATGCCTGTTTATATGTATGAGTATATGAGTATATGCATGCATGAAAATGCCAGTGCACATGTGTGCTCATGTGTGCAGGAGTATGTCTCTGTGTGAACATATGTGTGTACATGGGCATATGCATGTATGTATATGTATAAATTCATCTACATGTATGCATATATGTGTGTTCTCTACGGATGCATATGGTGGTCTGCTATCTGTAAGGAAAGGTTTAGTTTTTTAGGACCGGCATATTTCTTCCCTACCACGCATCTAATGTCACACAGGTTTCCTCCTGGGCATCAGATTGTCACAGTTACAGAGGCAACCATAGGCAGCTCCTGTAGCACAGGCATTGTGTGGTCAGAGGACCCAGCATGCACTTGGGGTTGGATAAACCAGGCTCTGTGGCCTTGGACAGGTCTCTGCCATCTGGAATGATAATCTGGGGTGATTATCCAAGCAGGGCTTCCTATGTGCCTATGTTTTAGGTGCTGGGTAGAGCTTGGTCTATTTTTCATAACCAACTCATTTTCAGGACAAGGCTGAAGCATGGAGTGTCTGTGTTGTCTTGGATCAGAAGCAGGTGCAGAGCAGGAGGTGAAGCTGAGTGGATTTTGGGAATTCGAGTGTGACTTTGGGGGTTCACGTGCCCTGGTGCTGTGCTATTCCTTTCACAGGATAGCATCTCCAGAGCTTGCTCACCAAGCCTGGGACTAATTCCCATTGAGTGACACGCAGCATGCAGCATTCGCTCAGGGGAAGCCTAGGTTATTGATGTCTAATGTGGTCCTCTTGTTTTTAGGAGTAAGGAACCTATGGTGGTGTTTAAATGGATGATTCAGTCCTGGATGGTTGTAGGGACTTGAATTTTCATCTTTTCTCAAGTAGGGTGTGTGTGGAAAGAAGCTAGAAGGAACACTTGCTGTCTGGGTGGAACCGAGACAAAGAAAAAGGTAGGCTCTATGAGGACCCCCTCCAGACTCCCGAGCTTCCCGGGAGACCAGGCTCATTACCCCTGACCTGATCTGATGTCAGAGAGCTTGGTGAATCCCCCAAGGCCCTTACTCATAGGTAAAGAGCTGGAATTTGAGCTCTGGTCCATTGGAATGAAGCTTTGCTGCTCTTCTCTGCTTCTCCAGCCCAGAAATGGGGGGTGGGGGGGGGGAGAAGTCAGGCCAAAGTAGCCAAAACTGATTCCACCAGCTGTGACATGGTGAGGGTGTACAAGCTGTCCATGCCTCTTCTGAGGACGTCAGGGTAGCTACTTAGGGGTCATATGGGTGGGGTGAGGTATCTGAAGGGGGGCAGCTGGAATTTCCCCTGGGGCACTTGGAATCAAGGGAATCTGTTGAAGTTTGGTCCTACTGCTCTTTATTGTAATGATAAATTCTATACCCAAGGGTCAAGGCCAATGAGTGATTTCTCATGTTTACAAGCTGGTCCCCAAATAAGGAACTAGGGCTAGATTTTGGAAGAATTAGAATCTAATATTAAATGGATGAGGAGCTAATCACAAGACCACAGTCAAAATGATCAGAGGCGTCTCACTACACCAGTTTGGATGGGGTCTGTAGTGGATGTCAAAGGGCTCTTTAGTCAATACCATTATTAATGATTAGAATGGATTTCAGATGGGGAGGAGTGATGAATGTTTATGAGCCTCTTTTGTGGTGTCTGATGCAGGCCATTTCTTTAGCTCCACACAGTCTGCCTGTATCATTCATCCACAGACCATGGAACGTAAGCAGAGAGAGGGTAAGTGCTTGCCCAGGCTAGTAGACACCGAAAAGGTGTGGGTCCGAAGGTAGAAACCCCCAATTCTCACCTGACGCTAAACTGCCCTACCTCTGAGTGATGGGTGGGCTGGTGAGGGTGGATGACAAGTGACAGGTTGGATCACCAAAGGCCTGACATTAACACTGGACCAAAATGGCTGCCCCCAGAGATGAAAGGTGACAGCGACCTCTACACATGCATGACTCTAGCACACCCACCGGATGCAGACAGGATGTGGTGTGGCTGGGTCAACAGCATGATGGTAAAATCGTGTTGGGTTTTAGAGGGCCGGAAGCATCAGATGAGTCAGTGGTGGCATGCGGCAACCAACAAAGCTGTTGTCACTGTCACTTCCCTGAGATAAGGCACTCAGAGTGAGAAGGGAGACCCTCCTAGTCTGCTTGGGTCCTGACAGCACTGTCCAGGCCTGGAAACCTCTGTGTTGGGGGTGGAGGGGAAGGCAGCCTTCAGGGGCCCAGGAAGCTAAGGTAATGGCCTGCTGTTAACAACATTCAGTTCTCTCTCCTGCCATCCCTGTGCAGTTACAGCCACTTCCTGATGCCATTAGCCTTACATGCTTACGGCAAACACTATCTATGCATATGGTTTTGATTTTTTTTTTAATTGCTATAACTGGAGTACACACAGGGGTTTCTTGTGACCCACTTTTGACATGAAAATACATTCCAGGAAGCACTAAAAGTAACTGAAAGGAAGTAAAGGCCACCATGGTCTTCATGCACACCACTCACAAAGATGAGACACAGTGGGCTCTCTGCTAGTTTCTCCTCCTCATATGATATTCAGATTGCTTCTTGAAATAGCCAGTGTTCAGACACCCAGCCCCCTCTTGGCATCCAGCCACCCTGACGTGTTTTGTCTTTGGTTCTTCTTGTCTCCATCATATGGATGGGTTAAGTGCTTTATCCTTTCCCATCCCTATCATATGGGTGAGCTGATGTTTGGTCCTTCCCCTTCCCCATCGCATGGTTGGGTTAAGTTTGGTCCTTCTCCTTCCCCATCACATGGTTGGATTAAGGTTTGGTCCTTCTCCTTCCCCATCATATGGATGGGTTAATGTTTGCTCCTTCTCTGTCTCACCACATGAATGGGTTAATGTCTACCTTTTCCTGGACCTTTTCCTCCTTTAGCTCATTCCTATTTAGTTTTCTTCTCAAATTTCCAGATCACTCCCTGCCAATGACAGCTCAAGCTCTAATCTCTAATTGAGAAAGTCAGAGGCCCCTCTCCCTCCAGGTTCTAGTTCTGTTCATGGCTCCCTACCCACCCCCCAAACTGAGTTGTATGAGTTGGACCCTGAGACCCAAGGAAGATGTGGAAGAGGGGTTGTGATGGGTAGTAGCAAATGGGAAAGATGCTGGAGAGACAGGGGATACTCTACCCATCAGCCTGATAGTCATCATGTTAGTCCCCAGGACTTGGAGTGGAGAGCCTGGCCACCTGAGGCATGGCTCCTTAATTTGACTCTTGCTTCTGTATAACATACTCTGAGAGTTGATAGGACAATGGTTCTTAACCTCTTGGAGGTTAAACAACCCTTTCACAGGGTCTCACATCAGATATCCTGCATATCAGATATTTACATTATAATTCATAACAGCAACAAAATTCCAGTTATGATTAACAACAAAAATAATTTTATGGAAGGGGTCACCACATGAGGGTTGCAGCATTACGAAGGTTGAGAAGCACTGTGCTAGGAGACGTCAGACTGTGGGGTGATGGCAAGTCCTACATATTTCCTATGTCCCTACTCCACTTCCAGCTTCCTTTGCAGCTATGTTACAAGCTGTGTGGCTTTTTCACTGACAGTCTGACACCAAGGCCAGTAAACAAACGCCCATGCACACCCCTTCCTGCTCTCTCTTTGTCTGTGGTGACTTTGGAGGGCCCTGAGCTCCCAAGGCCGTGCAAAGAGGATGCAATGGTCAGTGTTAGCTTTCAGCTGACAGAATCCAGAATCACCTGGAAGACATGCCTCTACCCGTGTCCATGGGACATTATCCTGATTTCATCTGTTGGTGCAGGAAGACCCATCTGGAATGTGGGTAGCACTGGCATCCGGGCAGGGGATCCTGAACTATATAAAGGAAGACTGGAAGCTGAACACCAGCATATATACATTCATTTTTCTTTTCTGACTATGGATGTCATGTGACCAGTTGCTTCATGTTCCTGGTGCCTTGACTCCCTCACTGTGAGAGCATCTTCAACTATGACCTGGAATAACCCTTTTTTGTTCTTAAGTTGTTGTCAGAGTAGTTTATCACAGCAACAGGAAAAGGAGCTAAAACAATGTGCAAGCCGCCCTGTCCCAGACTCCTAAGACACTCTAGGTCTTGATTTTCATTTACCAAATCCTGAAATTGCCAAGGTGAATTGCTGCACCTTGGCCTGGCCTAGCCCAGAGGCTATCCAGGATGCCAGAATTAACAGAATATTTCCACTGGAAGTTTCTTTAGAGAGATGAAGGAAGGTGCTGTCTCAGCACCACCCAGCAGCTGATTGACACTTTCCTCCCTGTCATCATGCAGCCCAGATGGCACTTCCCGTTTGGCAACACCTCACGTGGCTTCCCAGCACCCGCCAGCTCTGCCTCTCCATTCTCCACAGTCAAGTGTGCTCACCAGCAGACATTTGCCAAGAACACATCCTTGAGTCTGCCAAGGAGTGTCTGTTTGAGGAGGGACAATCGAGAGAATATTTAGAGATGAAAGAGGGCCCAGGAGATATAATAAGCCTTGTTTTTAAAGTGAGCAAGCAGAGGCTTGATGTCCATCAGGCTTTGGAGAAGGAGCTGGAAGATAAGATACCAGCTCTATATGGAGAGGGCTTGGCTTTGCAGAGACAGGATAAACTACCTGATTTAAAAAAAAAAAAAAAAAAAATCCCTTCCAAACCCAGCATGGTGACTCAGATCCCTAATCCCAGCACTTGGCAGACTGAAGCAGGAGGATCAGGAGTTCAAGGCCAGCCTCAGCTACACAACAAAGCCTGACCAGAACTACATGAGACCCTGGTTTAGAAAAACTTAAAACAAGCTAAATAAATAAATTAAACCTCTGTAACACAACAATGTATTTGGCTAATTTTTTTTTTTTTGTCACTAATAAAGAATATAGAAAACAGGTTCTCTTGATTCAATGAGCAAATAAAAATGGCCATACTGCAATGGTCTTTCTGAAAGGCAGTCTCATGACATCGACATTCCTGGCTCTTGAGAGGCCGGCAAAGAGTGGTGAGTCTCCAGAAAGGCACCCGAAGCATCCCGGCAATTTACATGTCAACCACAGAGAGGGCTGTGCTCGAAGGGGTCACGAGTCTTGAGACAGGCCAGAGCCATCATGGTAACAGCCTCACGAGAGGCCACCAGTGCTTTATCACGTATGGAGCAATCTCCTGACATCTGTGCATTCAGAGACGGTCACCCTCACACTTAACTATAGTTGTACCTGAGATCTTCAGACGGCTCGCAGCTCAACCTGGACTGGGGAAGAAGAACTGCCTGCCTGCTTGGTGGACATGAAGATGCTCTGCAGAGATGTCCCCACGACCACAAGGCTAGCAAGAGGCCAATCTAAGACTTGAACTCTAATCTCCAGTCTCCGACTTTAGAATAAAAGACCAGAAGGCAGGTGTTGGGGGAGGGGGGCATTTGGAAGGTTGAAGCAGGAGGATCATAGTTTTAAGGATGGATTGGGATGTCTAGCGAGCTCCAGGTCAGTCTGGGCTACGTGGTGACACTCTACCTAAGAATAAACAAACAAATAAATAAATAAGGCCTGACTTATTCTTGGTATTAGAAGCTAGGGCACACTGCTGGGGTCCTGAGGAATTTCCACTTTCTGCATATGCAACTAAGGCTGCGGCCACTAGAAAGATTAGCAGCTATGGATAATATATTTTTTATTTTATGTGTATGTGCCTGCATGTAAGTCCACCATGCATGTGCAAGTGCCCACCGAGGCCAGGAGAAGGTATCAGATCTAGAATTGAAGTTACAGGTGGGTTTGAGCTGTCCTGTGGGTGTCGGGAATCAGATTCCGGTCCTGTGCAAAACCAGCTACTGCTCTTAATTGCTGAGCCATCTCACCAGCCCTAGCAAGGAGGCACTTTGTGGGAGAACTGAGTCTTGGGGTTCCAGTGCTGATTCTGTCAGGTTCCCCTTTTGGAAATAGAAAGGGCGTTTCTGAGCTGATCTGTGAACTTCTGTGGAGGGTGGGACTGTTTCAGTGTGTGTGTGTGTGTGTGTGTGTGTGTGTGTGTGTGTGTGTGTGTGTGTGTGTAGAAGACAACATGGGGAAACACCTGACAGGAGAGGGAATTTATTTTGGCNAGCTGATCTGTGAACTTCTGTGGAGGGTGGGACTGAGTGTGTGTGTGTGTGTGTGTGTGTGTGTGTGTGTGTGTGTGTGTGTGTGTTAGTGCAGACAGAATAACTGACAGAAACACCTGACAGGAGAGGGAATTTATTTTGGCTCATGGTTTTAGGCCACCCTAGCAGGACAAGGATAGCAGAGCTGTTCATCCATGGGCAGGAATGTGACAGTGACTATTCACAGGGTGGCAGACCAGGTGGGGGAGTGGTCTGGAAGAGACTAGGTTGTCACCTTCAAAGTTCTCCCCTTGGTGACCCACACTGGCCAGCCAGATCTCCTGGATTTCTAAAACTTTGCTGCTGAACGGGGAACAGGTGTTCCAATGTGCATGAGCTCGAGGTGAACTCTTCAGATTCAAAACGAAAAGATCCAATGAGGGGCTAAGATGCGAGTGTCTGGAAAAAGCCAAGAAGGAGAAGGCTCTTGTTCCAATTAGGAATGAATTTGGCGGCACGCCATATAGCAACCAGCTCCACTGGCTTGATCCTATTTACTAACTTCTTAGTGATAATAAGGGGCAGGGAGAAGTCATTTTTGCATGCCACCCCCCCTCCACGGCTCTCTGCCTGGTCCAGATGCACACAAGCTGCCTATAAACCCAACACAGGTGCCATCCGGTCCAGCTTTCCATTCAAGAGTTGGAACTTGTGTGGGGGAATGAAAAATCCCCTTAAATATGCAATGGCTGTAATCAGATGTTCACCCTGTGACACAAAGAGGCTGGACAAGGGAGTGGGTTTTTTTGACTGGACACACCACTACCCCCAACAAATCTAGGGTTTTGATGGGATGGAAAGAAAGGCCTGGGAGGATGTGGGGAGGCGACCACACTCTTGTCCTAATATGGGGACCGGAGGATTCTTTAACACTCAGCTTCTACTGGGAGCAAAAGTCCCGCGTGTGAAGGAAAAAGAATGGGAGTCAGGGGCGAACCAAGGACCAGAGGACAGAGCCGCCATGCTGCAGGTTTGCATGGCTGAGCTGAGAGAGGATCTCGCTCCTGGGTTATCTCCTATCCTGTTCAGTTTCCTTAACCCCACTGGCTGGGGCTGCGAGCTGAGTCCCAGGCGCTCGCTCGCTCGCTCGCTCGTTAATAGCCGCTGGGTATGTGTATGTCTCTACCCAAAGACATCTAACCGCAGACTTCCTCTTGACTCCTGGCAACAGGGAGAAAACAAAACCAGAGCGGTTTTCCTTGCTGAAAAGGACAGAACCGACTTGTTTGCTTAATAAGCCCAGATGGTGGAGCGTCACTTCTAAAAGGAAAAGCTACACTGCCAGGCCAAGGAGTTTTGGCTGGGCAAAGAAATCCCAGGACTCCACACGGAGATCCCCTGCAATTTAGAGGCTCTGTGGTCACTGAGAGGAAACCACACCACGCAGGGGCTCAGTAAGCTCGGCCTGGAGCACCGCTCATGACCCACAGGGCCTAGCGGAAGGGATACACTCTGGGGCTCAGTAGACTCAGCCTGCAGCACCGCATGTGACCCACGGAGCCGAGTGGAAGATAAACACCCATGCAAGGAAACTGAGGCCTTCTCCATCCCACCAGCACGGGGCCTCTGACCACTTCCGGTTTCACAGACTTCACTTAAATACTTATTTTTCCCCCCTTTCTTTCGTTTACTGGTCTTAATTTTAGCAATCAATGAATTCCCATTTTGTCGTTTTCCGTTTGCCTGTTTCACTAATTCAATGATGTACACTCAACACTTTTATTCTTAATTTTCCTTCCTTAACAACGAAGGCTTTTGAAACTATGTATTTTTTTCTTGAGGTCAGATTTTCTCAGGGTCCTTTTAGCTTCAGAAAAAAAAATTTCCTCTTTTTATCAGTTTCTCTATGGTTTTGTATATATGTGTATGTGTGTGTGTGTGCATGTGGGTACAGGTGTGTGTGTGTGTGTGTGTGTGTGTGTATATGTGTAGGCGAGAGGAAAATGGCAAATGTCTTCTTTTGCCCTCTCTACTTTTAAAAATTATTTTTTATTTATTTTATGTATATGAGTACAGTGTAGCTGTCTTCAGACACACCAGAAGAGGGCATTAGATCTCATTACAGATGGTTGTGAGCCACTATATGGTTGCCAGGAATTGAACTCAGGACCTCTGGAGGAACAGTCAGTGCTCTTAACTAACCACTGAGCCATCTCTTCAGTCCCTTTATTTTTATTTTTTAGAATGTATTTTATTATGTGTGTGTGGGTACGCCTGAGTGTTTGTATGTGTACCATGTACATGCAGATGGCTGAAGAGACCAGAAGAGAGTGTTGGAGCTCAGGAACAGGCAGTTGTGAGCCACTTCATATGGGTGCTGGGGAATAATCCGAGGTTCTTTGGGAGAGCAGAAAGTGCTCTGAACCGCTGAGTCATCTTCCCAGCCTTCCCACTTTAGCTCTAGACAGAGTCTCTCCCTGAACCTGCAGCTCAGTGATTCAGCTGGGCTGGCCAAACTCAAGCCTCAGGTCCTGAGATCTGATGGGCAGGGTGCGGAGGTCTGAGGGTGAGGAGGTCTGAACAAGCAGAGAGCTGAGGGGAAGCTGGTCAGCCTCAGAAGGAAGGGAGCAGAGCTGGTCCGACTGACAGGCAATGCGAGCATGATGAGCCTGGCAGAGGTTGCTGGTGGCCTTGGATGCTGGGCTGGCCTTGGTGTCCTAGGCAGCGGGAAGTTGATAGGAAGACTAGACAAAGCTGAGGCCGCTGTGTGGTAATGGGCAGGAGTGGAGGCAGGCTGTGGAGTCCTGGAATTCAGGCTTGAAAGACACTTGGCTGAGGCCAGGCCACCTTCCCCAGCACAAGTCTCCCTGGCTCTGGAGAGGTGAAGGCCAGGGGTCATCGCCACACCCGCAGGAGTGGCCTCCTCAGACCTTTGGCTTTCTAGAGTTTTCCTAACTGGGACCCCCCTGATTTCAGGAACAGCTCTTTTGCTTATGTAGTGACCTTAGGGCAGGCAGTCGTCACAAAACCCCAGGGTGACAGATTGGGCCATACCTCTGAAGAATTAGAAACAGGAAACCCAAAAAGTCAGGCCTGTGGCTCTGTTCCCCTCCCTCTCTTCTTCTGTTCCTCTTTCCTTGTCCCTGCCCTTTCTCACTGGCTCTGGTTTTAAAGGACAAGTGGCTCTACATGCTCCTGTTCTGAACTCCCCCTATAGGAACCTGGGAGTGGAACTCAGCCTGGCTGGGGGGTCCCGGGAGAATCTGATTGGCTATAAGATGGGCATCAGCTGCTGCGGGGAGAGGCTCCTCCATCTCCCAATCCCTCCTTCAGTTTTGCAGCCTGTGAGGATAGTCTTTAGACAACATGGTTCCTTGGAGGAGGGGATACCCTCTACGGTTGTCTCTTCTATGTAAACCCTGATCCAGAGTTATGTGCACAACCCACGTGCGTTGTGAGAGGGAGTCCACCCTCAAGGCAGAACTCACAGGTTTCTGCACTTAGTGGTTCAGAAGAGAGCAACGGTTTAGGAAAACTCCACGAAATCCTAGTATCTTGTGATTATAGCCAGTGAAGGCAGGGAGAGAGTCTGACTGGAGCTCAGGAGGGGCGTGGCAGGTGGGGCCTCTGCCATGGCTTCGTCATGGTTCTGGTCTGGACCAAGGCCAAGATTACTTTGGTAAAGTGTTTGTCACACAGGCACGAGAACCTGAGTTTAACCCTCAGAACCCACACAAGGAACCACAGCAGGCGGACATAGTGAGGTGTGTTTCCAACACGAACAGTGAGGAAACAGAGGCGGGCAGATCCTGGGCTCGCTGGCCAGCTCTGAGGAAGGACCTCTGAGGAGCTGGGGTTGTTCTTTTGCTTCTCGGGTTCCTTGACACTCCCCACAGCACCTGTGCGGGGAACCCCAGATGTCTGGCCATTCTCCCTCAGTGGGGATGAGGGTTCCTACTTTTTTTGGCTCATACACTGCCTGAAACTGGGTTCCCAGGGGGGAATCTTCTAGACTCAGAAGACTCTGCAAGTTTCCTCGTGCAGAATGCATTCCCGAAATGGTAGAGGAGGCCAGCTGCAGCTGAGGGACACAAGAAAGCATCGTACGGGGTGGGTGTGAACAACATAGGCTTCTGCTTCTATGTGGTGGCCAGCTCGTCGGAGAGAGGCTGTGACGGTGCCCAAGCATACAGCCTCTGGACCTACTTAGTCAAGACCTCAGGCCACTGTTTGAATCTCCCAAGCCTCAATTTTCTCATCTGTCTATTGGAACAACAATGGAGGAAGGAGAGGCCATGGTCCACAGGATTTAAAGAGACCAGAGGAGAGTGGCTGGTACTGACAGGCTCAGCGATGCTCTGGTTTCATTACCAATTGGCTCTCCAAAGCCCCAGCCCAGCCTCGCCTAGCTAATTGGCAGCTGTGTGGCATCTAAGATAAGGACCACTACTTTTGGACTCCTAACCCCAAGGCCCCCCTCTAGGATTTTCCTTGGTTCCTACCTTCCCTGTGGATGCTCCTTGCAAGAGCCAATGAAGCTCATCATCCCTTTGGGGGCAGATCCACCCTCCTTTGTTATAGCTTTGCAGTGGATCTAGGAGTGAAACGCTCCCTCCCTTTGCCCCCACACTCATGTGCCTCTAGGAGGCCAGCAGGACACTCTAACACAGCCTATGTACCTCAGTGGTGGAACCTCAGTTTTCTTGTGTATCAAGTGGAAGGAGTAACACAAAGGACTTTCCTCAGTAGGGTTCGGTGACATACTGCCTAGGAAGGGCTCCCTAATGGTTGGCTATTGCTGTAAATGAAAATTTCAAAACCGTGCACATGCTAATGGCTGCATAAACTTCTCTTGTGTGGGTAGATGGTGATTTATTTAACCATCTCCTTGCTTTGGGGGCACTGTGGCTGTCTCTAGTTCTTGGCTGTTATAAATAATTCCGCAGCGGACATCTTGTATATAAATCTTTCCATTTATTTCTGATTACTTCCTCAGAAGAGCTCCCCGAGTATTACTTGTCTTAGAACAAAGTCCTGTCGCCCAGATTTTTCAATGATGCCCTTTGAAATGAAAGTAAAGCCTATTTTCCATCAGAGAGAGAGAGACATATGGAATGGGTTAGGCGAGACTGGGTCTGGGGAAAAGGCAGAAATAGGTTCAAGATGGGATTAGACGTGTGTCAGGATGCCTGACACGGTGCCAGTTACAAAGCTCTCCTCCCAGCTCCTGGCTGGAGGAGAGGCAGGGTCTTGGTCCTCAGGGAGCACTGATCTCTCTCTCTGAGACAATTTCAAGGGGCTTTGATGGTCTGAGTGTGGGAGAAACTCAAGTCTTGCGGCTAGCACTGCACTCCTCCAACCAGAAGGGGGCGATGTGGTCTGTTTCTGTCAGCAGCGAGGCCTTGGCTTTGTTGCTAAGACTGCTTCTTGTTGCCTTAAAACTTTGGCTCATGTTTGCTCTATTTCTCCTGTCTGTTTTTCTTCCCTCCCTCCCACCTTTACACTTTTCACTATCACTTAGATTGCCTTTTTTCCCCCACCCATTCACTCAGGAGGAAGCTAACATATGCTTGCCTAGGCCAGACATCAAGACTGCTTTCAGACCCGCGCTGGATCCCAGCATGCTCGGAGACTCTGCCTCACACACATCAAACAGATTAAATACTTTTTTTTTTTCCTGTGAAAAATTATGACTTATTTTTATAACTTTGCTTTTGAAATTCTTTGGCTACAAGTAATTCATTTGATGTAGAATTGGCTTTGATTTCTCAGCAATTATCAGGGGGGCTCAGGAATTCTTGCAAAGTGAGAAAAATCTAACCTGCACATCGTTCTGAAACGTAATGAAATTTTTACGAATACTAAATGAAGCCCTTAATGAGGCTGAGGGAAGATTTTGTTTGGGAGACATTTCATTAAAATTTTATTAATTTCCATTGTAAAGTTTCCCCTTCATGTTTCAGAGTCAATGATTTTGGGGTGTGTGTGTGTGTGTGTGTGTGGTGATTTTTATCAAACCCTCTACTGCCTAATGGACAGAGTGCTCTACCCAGCTTGGGGCTGAAGAGTCTGTACTTTGCACAGAGCCTCCAAGACTCCAAGAGACTGAGAAATCAAAGCACTGTTGTCATGGAGTGTGTCAGAGAACCCTGAGGAAAAGATGGCCAGTGTGTACCTGGAGTTCCAGCGTAGAAGCCCCGGTTCTCACCACCTTAAAAGGCCAGGCTCAGCCACTGGTCTGAATACACCATAAGACATGTAATCCTGAACAGCAGAGAAGGAGCTTATCCACTGTCTGGAAGAAGGAAGTCCAATGGCCATGAATCTGTCCTCAGGACTCCCGCGTGAACTTCAGATTTAAGTAGAGGAAGAACTGGACAGGGGGAGGGGAGGTATGCATAACTAAGCCGTCTGGAGCAAGGTGTGGTCCAGCGAATAGAGGCTACGATCTGGTTTGTGTCACCCGACCAGATACAAGGCGTGCCGTTTCCATGGTAGATATTTTTGTTTTCATCTTGTAGGTCATTCATCCATGCATGGACTGGCCATCCCTGGAATCTAAGGTGACTGCAGGTTTAGGACAATGAGTTATCTTTGTGTTTCCAGTCTGGAAGACGAAAGAGATAGGGTAGGTAGCCAGACACTCTCTGAGTGGTTAATGAGTCTATGCAGAGTCAATCATGAGTCTGACCGGAAATAAAAGAGGCACACACACAAAACACAACCAGAGAAGCTGGGCTTCCCTCCCGCCTCAAGGCTTGTTAAGACTTGTACCTTCTAGTGAGGCTGCTTGTTCCCACTGTCAGCTTGACAGAACCTAGAGTCACCTGGGAAGAAGAAGGAATCTCAATTGAAGAGTTGCCTTGAGAGATTGGCCTGTGAGGAACTGTCTTGATGGATGGTTGATGTAGACCCAGCCTACCATGGGCAGCACAATCCCTAGGCAGGTGGTCCCAGGCTATATATTACAACTGGTATTGAGTAAGTCAAGGAGTTCCTTCACGGTTTCTGCTTCAGATTCCCTCACTGATGGATTGTGAACTGGAAGTTTAAGCCACGTAAACTTTTTCTTCCCTGAGTTGTTTTTGCTCAGAGTGTCTTATCACAGCAGGAAAAAAAAAAAAAAAAAAAAAAAAAAAGAGGAGGGCCCCGGGGGGGGGCTTTTTTTTTTTTTTTTTTTTTTTTTTTTCCTTTTTACCCGAAGTGGTTTCTAAGGGCCTATTCTTCCCAAGACTGGCCCAGGTGAAATCTGAACTTTTCTAAGTGGATCGGATTGTGCAAGCAAGGACCCAGAAAATGTCCAAATTAGAAAAGAACCTACCAGAAAGCACAGCTGGTTGACCACTTTGCATAACCCAAGCTAAACTCCGGAGCCTTGTTCCCCAAGACCTTGCTGTTTCCTGGGAGCTCCTCCGATCTCCTGAGTCAGTCAGAACCTTTACTGCAGTAAGATTGCTTTGACTTGTGCTGTTCACAGGAGACCCTGGGGGAGCAAGGTCAGAGGGAAGGCCAGCAAGGGGTGGGAGCTAGAGAGGGAGTGTCATCTGTCCAGGAAAAAGGCGGAGCAGAGCTGCATTTGCCCCTCAAGCTGGTTTCAAGTTTGGCCTGCAAGTCTATACCCTGAAAGTCTGTACCTTGAAAGTCTGTACCCTGCAAATCTATACCCTGCACCCTCTTCTTCTCCACCCCTACCAGCCCCCAACTCCAACCTTTGCCTGGAGGGCTGCGGTGTCTCCTGCTTATAGGTTTCTCCATCCCTGGACCAACAGAGGTCCCCTCCCACTGGCCTCTGCTCTAGACAGCTTGTCTTCCCTGCTCAGTTCTTTCAGCCAGCACACACACCAACGATTACCTAATAGACTGTAGGCTACGTGCATAATTTATTCCTGTGAGTAATTGATCACATTTGGATGAGCAAGGGCCAGCACCAGGAAGAGACAGGAGAAGAGACATCAATAACCAGAGGAAGGAAGCTGGGCTACAGTCAGCTAATTGGATGTCTCGCTGAGGCAGCTCTTTAAACGGAATGGGCTGAAGGTTGCAACTGACAGGTCAAGCACGCACGCCCTCACGCCCTCCCCTCCCTGCCCCCGTGTGGTCTAGCTTTGCTATAGGTTAGAATGTGTGGCAAGGAGTCCAGGCCTGAGTCAGAGAACTGCGCCACTAGCCCAAGTGATCTCGGGCAAACCTCTTTCCTCTGGGCTTTGATTTTATCAACTGTGAAATGGGGAGAGAATGGGTTCCAAATATGACTCTTAGCAGAAACCCCAGAAGACTTGCAGACATAGATTGCAAGGATGTAGCTCCTAAATGATGCTACAGTTGATACAGGGCAGGCCAGTCATCTCCTGTAACTCACACTAGTGGTCCAGTGGGCGCTATGATGGGAAGATAACCCAAAGTTTGTGCTCTGCTTTGGCCCTTCATTTTGTTGGTACAGGGTGGCTTTCCTTTAGAACTGTGGTTCTCAACCTTCCTAATGCTGCGACTCTTCAAATAGTTCCTCACGTTATGATCACCCCTAGCCATAAAATTACTTTTGTTGTTACTTCATAACTGTAATTTTGCTGCTGTTATGAATTTTAATATAAATATCTGATATGTGACCCCTGTGAAAGGGACTTTGGACCCCGAAGGGCTCACAGTCTGTAGGTTGAGAACCAGTGCCTTAGAACTTACTGCATTCCGAGGAAACTTGTCTCTCATTCCTGCCTTGGTTGCTAACTCACTACCTTGGTGCCATTCCTTCTTCAGTGACCCCTTCCTAACCTGTGTATACACAGGCTGGCATCATGTCGCTTCTGACCACTGTAACACTGTGTGTGGAGGTACCAGTGAGTACCAGCCCCTGTTCCACCAAGAACATCTGCTTCAGTACATCTGGGGTAGCTCAGGGTGGTAGGTGTCTAAATGCTACCACGTAATTCCAAGGATCAGGTACATTTGTAAGTCAGGGACTAGGACAGATGGCACATCTGCCTTGCTGGTGTCACACTTGTACTCTGGAGCTGGGAAGGATCTAGCTCTCTCCACGTGGGAGGTGCGGTAGTAGCTGCTCGCCTCCACATGGCTAAGCGAGTCATGGGTGTATAAGCTTTGTTTATGTGTATACAGGTGCACGTGTGGGTCGTTACATCTGCTCCTGGAGGTCAGCGGTTGACCTCTGTTGTCATTCCTCAAGATGTGTCCACATTTTTTGCTTGACATTTTGTGGTCTGTCTTCCTTCCTTCCTTCCTTCCTTCCTTCCTTCCTTCCTTCCTTCCTTCCTTCCTTCCTTCCTCCCTCCCTCCCTCCTTCCCTCCATCCATCCCTGCCTTTCCTCTTGTGATTNCCTTCCTTCCTTCCTTCCTTCCTTCCTTCCTTCCTTCCTTCCTTCCTTCCTACCTGCCTTCCTTCCTGCCTTCCTGCCTTCCTTTCCAGTAACTTTTGCTGGCTTACTCACTTGCTTATCTTATGTACTTGCTTATTTATTCTTATGCATGTCATATGCTGCACCATCCACCTTGTCATCCTGAAGTAGGCCACCTTGTCATCCTGAGGTAGGATCTCTCCTTCCGCCAGATGCTTGGGTTTTCAATTAGGCTGGCAGGCCAGCAACCTCTCAGGGCTTTCCTGTCTCCACTTTCCCTCAGTGCTCGGGTTACAGGCCGTCAAAGCCACACCCAGCCTTTTCTGTGGGCACTGGAATCATCTCCTAAGCAAGCTCTGCTGTTCCCATCTCCTAGCAAGCTCTGGGACTACAGGTGAGTGGCACCCCTCAAGCTTTTTGTACTGGTGTTAGGGATTGAACTCAGGTTCTCATGCTTGACGGCAAACTCATTACCAGCTGAGCCATCTCCTCAGCTCATATCCAAGCATCCGACATTGTGATGTAATGTTATGTACAAATGAGTTGGGCTGCAGGGTAGCCACTGGAGCTGCAGTTTGGTCGTGGGTTGCAGGTTAGACCTGCCAGTGGGAAGATCTACTGCTCTGCACTAGAACAAAGGAAAGATCTTTTTGTTTGCCTATTTTTTGTTTTTGTTTTTGTTTTGCTTTGTTTTTATTTGGTTTGGTTGAGACAGAGTCTCATAATGTAGCTCTGGCAGGCCTGAAACTTACTATGTAGACCAGGCTAGCCTGGAACTCAGAGAAGTCCTTCTGCCTTCAGCAACCAAGTTCTGCTCCAAGTTCTGCTTACCTTGGAGAGAACAGTGTGAATATTCAGTCAGGCTGGCTTCCACCAGACACGCTCAGGTGGCCCTAGGGAAGCTGGGAGGGAGGCTGTGTGGACGATTTGCACAGAAAGTGAGTCTCCCCCAGACACACTTGCGATCATTATTCTCAATCCTCCCAACTGGGCTGGGAAGTTAGTTACTACTATCCCATCCTACAAGGAAGGGTACACTCAAGGTGCTCCTGTGACTTGCCTAAATTTGTCCTGTCACCAGCATCCCAGGGGTTAACAACAGATCTTTTGCTGGGTGTGGTGATGCACACCTTTAATCCCAGCACTCCAGAAGCTGAAGGTGCCACAAGGGAGCCGAGTTAGCTTTTGGTCCAGGAGATGGGTCCACCCTGGGTAGCCCGCTACCTTCCGTCACAGTCTTTTATGCTTTCTCTAACCTCTTAAAGGTCTTACCCGATACCAGGGGATCAGCAAAATCTGCACACCTGGCCAGTGAACCTAAGTGTGATTTGTGGCTCTTAGGTTCACTGTGCAATTGAGGCCATGTCGCTTTTACATCCATTTCCCCTCTTCTCTGGCCAGACTGCTGCTGACCTCTCCCACTTGGTCTTCTGGTTCCTGTTATTCCCTGTGGGCACTGTTCTTGTGGCAGCCAGAGAGTCTTTTTAAGATCCCAGTCAGGGGCCATTGGAGTGCCCGGTGGGAAGGGTGCTTGCCACTAGGCCTGAGATCCTGCCCTTGATCCTGGCCATCCACACGGTGTAAGGAGAGAATTGACTCTCTCGAGGTGCCCTCTGACTTCCACATTTGTGCTGTGGCATCTACATACGCATATGCATGTGTGCGTGTGTGCTCGCGTGCGCAAAGCGTAAAGACACAAGAGACAAATCAGGTTGTACCATTGCTTTGGACTAGCTTCCCATTCTCATGGAAGAAAATCCTGTCTGGTCTATAAGGAATGCTGCGATGCCTGCTTATTCTCTGAGGATAAAATTCACATTTCCTTCCTTAGTTACAAAGCCTGGCTATCTGCTCCTCATCTCGCCCCATACTTCCTACCTGTCCTTGTCTTGTGAGGTAGAAAAATCGCCTTGTGTTCTTTCCCTCTCTGAAGTTCTTGGTTTGCACATAGTCACATTCTCTTTCCAAGCCCCTCTGTGGACTCAAGACTGTGTATCTTGATGGAAGACCCTGGGTGCTGTCTCCATGGGGTGATCCTTATTGTCCCAGGAGGCTTTTCTCCTTGTTCTGACCAAATACATAAAGGACACAGTGGGCACTGCCAGAAGACTCTAGGCAGTTGAGGGTGGTTTGTTTGGTAGGGGATTGGGTTTTATTTTTATTTTAAATAGTTTTACATTTACCTTGTATGTGCCTGCGTGTGTGTGTGTGTGTGTGTGTGTGTGTGTGTGTGTGTGCTTGTGCATATGCCATGGCCCGAATATGGAGGTCAGAGGACAGCTTTCAGGAATCAGCTTTCCCCTTCCAACATTCAGGTCCCAGGGATTGAATTCAGTTCATCAGGCTTTGTGGCAAACACCTGAGATGGCTGCTGAGCCATCTCCTCGGCCAGAGTTTGGGTTTGGATTACTAGGCAAAAAACTCAATCACCAGTGATCTGGCAAGAAGCTCAATGAAGCTTTACTGTTGTAACTCACACAGATTTGGGGCTGTTTGAGACAAGGTTTCATTATGTAGTCCAAGCTGACCTTCAACTCTTCATCCTCCTGCCTCAGCCTGGGAAGTGCTAGGATTACAAGTATGTGCCACCACACCCGACACTTTATCTGCTTTCTGTCAAGGAAGCACTCCTCCGGGAGAGACCAGGCTACATTCCCAAGAACACAGAGCTGATGAAGCTGCGGAGCTGGGAGAGGAAGAGAAAGGAACCCAGCTCCTCCTTCTCTTCCTCTTCCTCTTCCTTCTCTTCCTCTTCCTCTTCCTCCTCCTCCTCCTCCTCCCCCTCCTCCTCCTTCTCCTCCTCCTCCTGTTTTTCTTGATACTGTTCAAATTCAGTTGATCCATCCCAGAGCTACATTTGCAGCCCCGCCCCCTTTTAATACTTTAACAATGTTACTCTAAGTTGCCTTTGCTGGCCTTTGAACTCCTATGCAAGCAGCTGGCACTGGAATTTAAGATCCTGCTCCTTCTGCCTCCAAGTAGGTGAGTAGCTGGAAGTATAGCTCTTGCCTTTAGGCTCGTTATCCCACCAGTCCAGTAGTGTTCTTCCTCCTAAATTCTACAGACTCCTTGGGCATTCCAGAGAACGTCCTGACTGGAACACGCACGGACATGTTATTCCCTAGGCTCCTGTGTCTGAGTTTGTAATAGAATTGTGTGTGTGTGTGTGTGTGTGTGTGTGTGTGTGTGAGAGAGAGAGAGAGAGAGAGAGAGAGAGAGAGAGAGAGAGAGAGAGAGAGATTGTGTTGTGTTGGTGTGGTAGATGCACATGTGTGCTCAAGCATGTGAGGGACAGGGGACGACCTCGGTACATGCTCCAGGCATCTTCCTCTTGTTTAAGAGTGCCTTCTTGGCCTGGAACATCGTCAAGTAGCTAATCAGGATGGACAGGGAGGCTCTAGGAATCACCTGTCTCCCCCTCCCATCTCACTTTGTCATCTCACCAGATTACAAATTTGGACCACTGCTCCTGGCTGTTAACATGAGTTGTGGGGGGATCCAAATTCATGTCTACTGGGCCAGTGCTTTATTGACTGAACCATCTTCTCAGTCCCTGTTCTCCCCACAGACACAGGGCAGGGTGCTGTGTTTCCTGAACTTGCAGCCCCAATAGTCTTTTGTGAGTCTTGCTGGCCTCCATCAGAGGATCTGGGGATGGCCAAAGCCACTGAGAAGCAGTGTTCGAGCCACTTTGGCAGATGAAAATATGAGGCGGATCGTCCTGTCTGAGCGCTGGGCTTGCTGAGGAGTCTGAGTGGGCGCAGCTGGAGGCAAAGATGTCTGCTTGCAACTAGTAGTAAACTTTATGGCTTTGAGTTCTATGACTTGGCGGGCTGCGTGATGGCGCACAGAACTTATGAATTCTCTGGGGTGGGAGTTAATTAGGGTGCAATTTTTCAATTATGGAACACTGAGCAAACCCTTCCTCACACCCCCCTCCCCGCCAATACCCTCCCACCCTGGATGCACTCCATTTGTCTATTTTCCTTTATTTCTTAATCATTTCATGATCTGACAGCAATTATTTGTCATTTGAAAAAGAGAATTGTCAGGGAGCCACTGCCTCCCCCTTGGAAGGCCCCTGTCTTGCTAGGTGACAAGGCTTGCTTTGGTCAACGGTTTTCATTCCTGCCCTCCCCTCACTCCTATCCTGGGTTGGGTTGGCAACAGGAAAACATTAGCTGGTGACGTGGGCCTGCTGGGATGGAAACCCTTTTGCAGGGAGGAATGGAAAAGAGCCGGCTCCAGTTAAAAGGAGTCCCGCCCAGGGCTACAGGCCCACCCACATCACCCAGGTCGAGAGTGTGGGATGTTTTGTCTAGAGAACTTTTGGTCATTCTCTGAGACGATAAACCAGCTTGATAATAGCCATGCCAAACAGAAATGGGGCAAAAACAGAGCCAGGAAAAAGGAGCAAGTCACCAGGAATGGGAAATCTTAAATGACTTTGTTTAAATGTCACGCTAGTCTCAAAACCCTGTTCTCATATATATGGGAGTTAATTAAATGGAAAAATGTCAAATTAGTTGCTTAAAATATTAATGGCATGACTTACCCCAGATTCGAGAGCGGGCAAAGGAGAGGAGGCTGAGCTTTCGGCCTGAAGCTTTCTGCTTGGAGCGGTCTTCAGAATCCATCGTTCTTGCTTCCACAAGATGACCCTTGAGGCTGATGGCTTTGTGGACTGGAATTCTAGTCGGCATTGGTGGCTTGTTACTTTTGTGGCATCTACTTTGTCCCCAAAGAGGCCCAGTAGCCATCAAAATGTTTATTCTAGAGTCTGGGTGATTCAGCACTGCTTTTCTTGTGGTGTGTATGTGTGTGTATGTTTGTGTGTTTGTGTGTGTTTGTGTTTTTCTGTGTCTCTGTGTGTGTGTCTGTGTTTGTATGTCTGTGTGTATATTTGTGTGTTTGTATGTGTCTGTGTGTATGTGAATGTCTGTGCCTGTGTGTATGTGTCTGTGCCTGTCTGTGTGTCTATATGTGTGTCTGTGTGTGTATATGTGTGTGTGTATATATCTATGTCTGTGTGTGTCTGTGTGTGCCTCTGTGTATGTTTGTGTGTGAATGTCTATGGCTGTGTGTATCTGTGTGCATGTGTATGTCTATGCTTGTGTGTCTGTGTATATGTATGTGTGTGTATGTCTGTATGTATGTCTCGGTGTGTGTATGTCTGTGTCTCTCTGTGTGTGTATGTCTGTGTCTCTGTGTGTGTATGTCTCTGTGTGTGTGTATATGTCTGTGTCTCTGTGTGTGTGCATGTCTGTGTCTCTGTGTGTGTGTGTGTGTGTGTGTGTGTGTGTGCCAAAGGACAACCTCTAATGTATTTTCTCCTTTCTCAAGTACAGCTCACCTTTTCTTTTTCCTTTGAGAGGGAGAGTCCTTCATTGGTCTGGAGCTGGTATATTTGGCTAGTAAGATCCAGGAATCTACTTGTCTCCATCTCTCCAAAACAAATTATAAACTGTTCCCCCAAGCCCTGCTTTCCAAATGTGTGTTGGGAATCCAGCTCGGGGCCTCTTGCTTGCATAGCAAGCATTTCCCTGACTGAGCTACCCTGCCCCGCCCCAGCTCCCACTTTTGGTTTTTGAGGGGTGTTTTGATTTGAAGAGACCATTAAAATGTAAAAATGGGAAGATGGTTTAAAAGGTAAAAGGAGGTGTGTCCTTGTTTGCATCAAGAGTTACTCAGTACCCCGGCCCTCACAGCCTGTGTTATTTGAGCAAAATGTTGAGAAAATCGAGAGCCACTCAAGGTTTTCAGGTCTGGTAGAAACTAGCCTCAGAGCTCATGATGCGGCCTCGTGGTAGATTGTGGGACAGGCAAAGGCCCAAGGAAACAAGGAATATCTCCAAAGCCACAAAGCTATTGCTAGCTGAATGAAGCTAGTTTATTTAGGCCACACATTTCCTGCCTGCCACCCTCAAGGGCTTGAAATGTCCAGGGAAGCACAACAAGCACAGGAGTATGCCAAGCTCTGCAGAAGGAAGGACAGTGGGGGAATGTATGCTGTGAGCAGCAGAAGACCCTGCCTCTCTGAGTCATAGCCCTCCCTTGCCATCTGCCATGCATGGGGCAGTGTTTAAGTCTTATTTTCTCCCCACTCCAGCAAAGGCAGACAGGTGAGTTAGGAAGGACAACGCTGTTCAGTGAGAAGCAGGTCTAGGGCTGGGCAGATAGTCAGTAAGGTATCTGCGCAAGCAGGAAGACCCGAGTTCGGAGCATCAGCGCCAGCATACAAATCCGGCCACAGTAGCACACACTTTCTATCCTAGCACTGGAGAAGCTGTGATGGGAAGATCCCTGGAGCTCACTAGCCAGCCAGCCTAGCTCAATTGGTGAGACCCACATCCCAGTGAGAGCTCTTGTCTCAAAAACAAGGGGAGTGTCTCCTGAGGAATGACTCCGGAGTTGCTGGTCTAGCGTCTAGACTCCAGACAGACACTGTCAATACAGCCTAAGTTACCAACATACGTGCCGATCGGGCAGTTCAGCCAGGCACGGGAATTACCCTCTTCGCTCATTCAGCAAGTTGGAGATCCCCAAGCAAAGCAGGTAGCTAAATGGAATCTAGGGAGGCATGTAATCCTGCCGCTGGTAATGATGGGAATGTCTCTTCAATAATAGCAACCGGGAATAGAAACATCAGACAACAGGGATGGGCCCAACTTCTAAATGTAGTGTCCACAGGAGGAAGAAGATATTCCAAGATGTGTGTGGGGGAAAACGTATTTTAAGAAACCCTATTACATGTAAGCTGTTTTTGGGACCAGCCAGTGTTGGTAGGCTGAATCGTGCCCCACAACCCCCAGTATATTCAAGTCTCAGTGCAGAACCCATGACTATCACTCTGTCCAGCAAAGGGATTCTGTGGGTGTGGTTAAGTTAAGCATTATGGGTTGGGTAGGTCACCCTGAGTTATGCAGTTGTCTCAGTGTAGTCACGAGAAGCCTTAAAATGTGTTACACGAAAAGGGGAGTTATGTGTGTCACATCAGTCACCGTCCAAGCAGTGTGGCCTTATCACATGGGGAGGGGCAGATGGAGGCAGGCGAAGCAGAGGCATATCTGTTTCTTTCTTGTGTGGTGTGTGTGTTTGTGTGTGTGTGTGTGTACTCACAATGTAGAAACCAGATGACCACCTCAGGTGCCACTCTCAGGCATGCCATCTGCCTTGGTTTTTGAGTCAGGTTCTCTCAATGACCTAGAGAGTTCCATTAGGTGAGGCTGGTTGGCCAGTGAGTTGCAGGAATCCATCTCCCTGGTGCTGGGATTATGTCGCCATGCCTAGCTTTTTCATGTGGGTTCTGGAGACCAAACTCAAGAACTCGTGCTTGTAAGGAATGTGCTTTACTGACAGTCATCTCCCTAGCTCTGACATCTCTGGGGTTTATGGCCCCGAGGCTTCTGCATGTGTCCAGAGCCCATGGGTAGAAAGGCCAAAGTGAGAAGTGGGCAAATCAGAGTCATCCGCTTTAAAAGTGGAGGGAAGGGCCCCAGGCCCAGGAGGATGGGTGACCGTTGGCAATTGGTCAAAGGCAAGGGAGTGACTTTTCCCCTGGAGCCTCCAGGAGAATCCAGCTTTGCCATGTTTTTCACTTGGGAAAGCTGGTTGTGCACTACTTGTTTTCCAGAATGATAGGATAATAAACGAGTATGTGTGTGCTGTGTATGTCTGCCTGCGTGGCCACAGGACAAGCTATGCTGTTGTTCCTTGTGTCTTTTCCATCTTGTTCTTTGAGACAGAGTCTCTGGTTGAGAACTGGAATTTGCCAACTCATCGAAGCTGGCTGGCCACTGAGTCTCTGGGATCCCCCTGTTTCTCTCTTCCAGACTGTGGAATTAATTATAAGCGTGTTTACCACACCTGGTGTTTTGTTTTGTTTTGTTGTTGTTGTTGTTTTGTTTTTAAATGAGGGTTCTAGGGACTCAGGTACCCTGTGTGTCCTACAATCTGACCCATCTCCCCAGCACAATGCGTGTTGATTTAAGTCTGTGGTCATGTTATGGCAGCAACAATATCATCAGTGACTGTTAAGTAAGCAGTGAGCTCCGGGCCTTCTCATTGCCAGGCCCAGCAATGGGCTGGAGCAGCTCTGTTTCCCGTTAAGAATTGGGTGACACTATCTTCAGGATGTCTCATAGAACTGTGGCCATCAGGGTTCATTCTTCTCATAGTGGTGACAAGAACACAAGAGAAAACTAACGGATCTTTGCCGGGCCTGCTGGACAGCCCACTTGAGCCAATTGCCTGTTTGCCACCATAGGTCACAAGGGCAGCCTAACATACACACAGCCTGGTCTGTAAGAGGCTCTGTAAGACCAGACAGCAAAGCGTAGGATGGGCCCTCCTAAGAGCAGACATGCTAAGCTGCCATGCTTTCTCTAGAGGATTCCTAATGAGCACAGATGGGAGGGACACCGGGAAGTCCTGCCTAATTCTAACATAGAACTCCTGTGAGCCTGGAATCTTGCTATCGTCCCAGAGAACTCTTCTGAGACCCACTTGCATTCATTCAGTTTGCTTTCCAAGGTCTGGAAGAATAGTGTAATGGAACTTATCTGGGCACTGAAGAATGGGTTCAATCTAGCAGGCTGGGATGAGGGCGCCTCTGATGATTAATCTCAGTTGCCAACTTGGTGAGATCTAGAATCAATCACCTGGGAAACAGGCCTCTGGGCATGCCATCAGAGGATTTTCTTGATTGGAAAGACCATCCACCGTGGGTGGCATCATCCCCTGTGCTGGAGAAAGGTGGCTGAGAAGCAGCACTCACCAGTCTCCGTTTCCTGGTTGTGGAGGCCATGTGACCAGCTGCTTCAAGCTGCTGATACCCCGATTTATCCACCACGGCATAGTTTACCCTCTGGAACTGTGAGTCAAAATACCCTGTGTTAGTCAGGGTTCTCTTGAGAAGCAGAATGAATATATAAATGTGTGTGTGTGTGTGTGTGTGTGTGTGTGTGTTTATTATAGTGGCCTACATGCTGTGGTCTGACTATTCCAACCATGGTTCTTCCCTGATGGTCCAAACAATCCAATAGTTGTTTGGTCCTTGAGGCTGATGTCTTATCTGGTCTTCAGTCAACATTGGGATCTTCAAGAAGTAGGCTCTAATGCCAAGGAAGGGCTGAACCTGCCATCAAGAGCAAGGGCAAGTAGGCAAAGAAGAAGAGCTTCCTTCTTCCACGTTCCTCGTATGGACTGCCACCAGAGGTTGTGGCCCAGATGGTATAAGGTGGGTCTTTCCACCTCAAATGATCCAATCAGGAAAAATCCCTTTCAGGTGTACCCAGCAGCTTGGGTTTTAGTTATTTCCAGATGTGGACAAGTTGTCAACTAGAATGCTTTTCAGAGCAACAATGACCTTTTTTCGCTTAAGCAAGCAAAAGGAAGCAAGATGAGGTCCCCCAAAGTGGGGAACGATTGGAATGGAGAATTCTCTTGTGCGTATGGAGAACTCTCTTGGGTGCAGCTCACCCAGTACTCTCAGCATTCACAGTCAGCTTAAGGATTATGTGCTGTCTAAATAATCTTGGCCGCTTCTCTGGCCCAAGGGTACAGAATTGCTCTGTTGCTGAAAGCAGAGTCTCCTGGCATCCCAGGATGGCACACTTCCTGCTGGACTCTTGCATCTGGGGTAAAATAGAAGAAAAGAGAGAAAGGGAGTCTAGGGATGTGGCCTAGTTGGTAGAGTTTGTGCACGCATCCTTGGTTTGATCCCCAGCACCATATAAACCCAACATAGTGTTGCACGCTTATAACTCTAACCCTCAGGACGTGGAGGATTAAACATTCAAAGTCTTCTGCAACTACCAAATGGACAATTTGAAGCTAACCTGGGCTACATCAGACCCTGTCGTAGAGTGAGGGAAGAGGGCGAAGCAGATGTATAAGTCACCGACAGCTTTCCCACCCAAGCCTATCTCTTCTCAGCCCACTCGTAGAATTTCACCTGGAACAGAGATGGGCACATCTTCCATCTTTCCAAGGACTTGGGGACAGTCAAGGGAACTAGAAACAAGGTCCCCAGGTTTGGGGGGGGGGTCTGTCAACCCACCCTGGCATAGGTGAACAGAGCTGCTGGAAATGGTGTCATACATGAGCTCAGGGGATGTTCAGAAGCAGTGAAGTGAGGCTCGGGATACAGGACTTGTGCCGAAGCCTGAGAGGGGACAGTGTGAAACCTAGATGTCCCTGTACCACCCTCCCTCCCCATGTAATGAGGCACTACTGTGTGGGCAAGGCTGGCCACTGTGGGGGAATGGTGACTTATTTGACACACCTAATTAGGCTATTTCTATGTAACACATTTTAACGGAGGCCATTACATCCTAATAAAAGGCAACAGCCTCGCCATAAATCCCATAACCAACAGCAGGGAAAGCCAGGAGCCAGCCCTGGATCCAGCTGCCTCTTGGGATACAGGACTGAAGAAAGTATCTGCCAGCTCTCTCACTCAGCATGTCTTTAAAGGGCACAAACCACAGGCTGGAGCCTCTCTCTCCTCCAGGCTCCCAGGACCCAGGCTGAAGGCACAGGTGAGTGGAAGGGAAAGACACAAGATCAGAGATGCCACAGTTCAGCAGTGGTAAATGTGGACAAGACTGAAGAGCCTAGGGTGGGAAATGACTTCTACAGGGGACCAGGTTGGCGGGTCTCAAAGGATCGATGGGGATTTTCTACATGGATTAAGGAGTGGCTGAGAGTAAGATGAAGAGCCAGTGCTAAACAGAAAGGCAAGAAGGGGCCTGGAGTCCAGGAACACTGAGCTTGGGGGAGCTGGGCACGGGAAGGGGGCTGTCCAGGAGGGGAGGAGCAAGCAGGAGTTTGGTTCTTTTGAAGCAAAAGGAAATTGGATCGTGTACATGAATCATAACGCAAAACAAGAATAAAGGAACAAGAGCAGAAAGAAAAGATCTCTCTGGGTTGCAAGAATGACTGGGTTGGTCTGTGGGCCAGGTTCTGGTGATCAGAGGGGACCAAGGTCACTGCCAACATGCATAAGTCTAAACCAAAGATATGCTGCTGTCGCTCCCCTGCCTGGGACCTTTACACATGTCTCCCATCTACAGGACATGTGCTACCTCATGGTCTGCTGTTTGACATCTTCTGTACCGTGTCACCAGCTTGTCTCTCTGGGCTCCCATCCTTCTGTACGTCTCCCTGCAGCTATGATCAGTCACGTGCAAGGTTCCCTTTTGTTTTCTCCTCAGCCTTCACCTCCCCATATCCCCATCACATCTCAGGGATCCTCTTCCTTTCTGGAATCTTCCTTTATCTCCCTGGAAGGACTGATGGACTGTCGGCACTGTCTTGGAGTCTGAGACCATCCACATTTAAACTCAAGTGTAGATGTGTCTGCCTTCATGAGGCCCTGAGCTTACAGCAGCAGTGGCAAACAGGCCGTGCCATCTCCTCCAGGCTCAGCACAGGTCCTGGTGCACAGGCCACAGCCTGTGCTTCCTGAACAGGACTGAAGCCTGGGAAGTGGCCAGCTACATTCATCATCCCATGGCTGCAGGGGCTCTGAGATCTCACTTAAGGCACACACCTCATTTCCTGTAGAAGAGCTGGGGCCCAGTGAGAGGAAGTGACTCCCCTGCTACAAGGGGGGCTTTCTGGGGTGGTGTGGGTCTCCCCTCAACCAGGACTCTGCTATTCACTTCCATCCTCTGCACTCAGCAGAACTCTGGGAGGCCAACCTCTCAAGGGCCAGCAGCATATGTTCCTCAGTGCTCCTTCTTAGGCCACTCTGAGTTCCTAATAAGGCATCAGGCATCGCAAGAGGAGCTGGAGGAGGCACCAGAAACTCTGCGCATTGCTACTGCGGTACCTGTGGGGGATCCTGGCTCTGCTGCTGGAGGCTGCTGGAGCGGAGGAGGCTGGCTGTGTACCCCTTGCTGTATTGTGGGGGATGCACCTGTTGTTTTCTTATGCCTGGGGAAGACCATGAGGACATTTGTTTGTTTCACTTTCAGAGAGAGAGAGAGAGAGAGAGAGAGAGAGAGAGAGAGAGAGAGATGGGGTGGGAGACTGGGAGGAGTGGGGGTTAGAGGAAGAATTAGGGGTGGGGTGGAGAGGTGGGACAGTATTTCTGAGCCAGTTGCGGAATCTGGTTCCCTTGAGACTGCTCTTATTCTCAGGAAAAGGAAGGCCTGGGCTTGAAACATCCACAAAACACCAAGGCCCCTGGTTTACAGGTGGAGGAGCCTCAACTCAGACCTGGCTACCACGGTAGACACCTGTGCTCCAGTTCCTGGGGGAGAGGAGCCCTTCCCACGGAGTGTGAGTTGAATGTGGTCCCACCTTCTTCACACCTTATCTGAAGTTGCACAACGCTATTTGTCCCCAGCCATGTGGCTGGCTTTCCTTAAAGTGCCTAACTCCAACCTACTGTCCCTGGCCTCCTCCCGGACTTCTGGGGATGCATTGTACCAGTGACTCTCCACCAAAGTCCTGGGACTCTGTGTGGCAAGCTGATGTTCACCAGCTGGTTCTGGTTTTGTTTTTGTTTTTAGGTTGGTTTTTTTTTCTTTTCTTTTTCTTTCTGGCCTGCTTCCTGCCACAAACTCTCTCTCCCTAGAAACCATCAAGTCGAGTCCCCTCCCTCACCCTAGAAGTAGCTCAGATGTGGAGAGCGCACTTCCTCATCTCAGGCTGTGGGGTTGCCTCCCTGTCTCTGTCTCTAGGACACAGAGAGCCCACTGGACCCAGAAGCTGGAAACATAGGGGTTCTGTTCCGTTCACGACTGCTGTGGTGCTGTTGCCTTTGCTGTCTGAGTCCTTGCTCCGGGGTGTCCCCGGGGACAGACAGGAAGCCAAATGTGGAAAGGGAGTAAGCTCCTTCCCCTGTCTCGCCTCTCCCACTTTAGAGATGAGAGCAGGAGAAAAAGAACTGACCCAGTCCGTAAGCCTGCAGAGACATCACAGCTGAGACTGGGTAACGCCGCAGGAGTGCAGTTGTCTGCCGATGAGAGACCGAGAGACCGACAACCCGGGATCCCAGCAGGCAGGCATGGGCCAGTTCATCGGAGCAACATCATAAGCTCCCCCAAGGGGATGGGGAATCCGATGGTAGGGGGCTTAGTAGCTTCAGCACCTAAAACTAAGAACTGTGGTCTCTAAGGCTCCTTCCATCTGGGATAATGGGGAATGACTGTCAGCGGTAAAGAGAGCCTTCTGCACAAAAAGGGCTACTGGCCATCAACCAGTATGCCCTCTGAAGTAAAGATCTGGACCCTTCAAAAGTCACCTCTATTATATTATCATTGAAGTTGGTGTATGTGGAGGCACATTCTGTAGTGTGTGTGTGTGTGTGTGTGTGTGTGTGTGTGTGTGGGCAGAGACAGTGTTGTGGAGTTGGTTTTCTCCTGCTATCTTGACATGGGTCCCAGGGGTGGGTGTTTGGTCATCGGGCCGTGTCAGGGTAAACTCCGTTCACTAGCTGAGTCACTGTCCCAGACTTGAGGTCTGAGCCTCTCAATATACCCTGTGGGTTCAGTGCCTGAGTTCATGAGGGTCCCTACATAGAGAGAATCTCAGGCCTAGGAAATGGGTATAGAACATTCTAGAAGCTCAGCAGGAATTGGTGCCAGAGCTATCTTAGTTTGGTTCGAGGACTGTGGCCTATAGACCTCTGTGTCCTTGGGATCTTGGAGAATGGAGTCCAGTGGTCCTGTCTCATGAGGTGAACAGATCTGTCATTTCATCCTGGCCTCTCCTCTACTTGGCTGTGTCCATGGGTGTGTGACCTGTCACCTGAGTGGGGTTTTGCACTCATGTCCTAGCAGCAGCAACTCCTCCCCTGTGAGGTCTTATGCAGATATGTGATGCTCTTGACCTGAAGCTGAGGGCGGAAGTGGTTTGAATCCCACATCTTGATTTACTGGGTGGGGTAGTCACCCTTCACCGTTGCTTTTTCAGCCCAGACTGGATGTGGTTTTCTTGCTCTCTCTCTCTCTCTCTCTCTCTCTCTCTCTCTCTCTCTCTCTCTCTCTCT
>NC_034599.1:56581560-56599831 GCF_900095145.1 Mus pahari | reverse complement strand
GAGAGAGAGAGAGAGAGAGAGAGAGAGAGAGAGAGAGAGAGAGAGAGAGAGAGCATTTTTGATGCAGGTGAAAGTGGAGTAGGGGTGTCTTGCATGAATGTCACAGAAAATAAAATAACGTGAAGTAATTACACTTCATTTTATCTCCGTGGGCTCTTAAATCACATCAGCTGTTACCTCAGTTTTAGAATGTGAGATAGGCCCACGCCTGACTAAGCAGCAAATTAGCTAGTTATTTTCTTTAACTGCCTCTGGGTCTCCTCAGAGAGGCCCTTCACTTCCAGCCTGGTTGCCCCCCAAAAGGATTTACAAGTCCCCGAGAGTCCTCACTCTTCAGAAAGAGAACCTCTCCATCAGCCCACCTTCCCCCAGAAGCCCCACTTAGCTGGGCCTCAGTTTCCCCGTCTTTCAGGGGTCTGGTTTAGTGATCTAGCTGCCCTAGGTTTCCCTGGGACCGTTTGGTAGTGAGGTTTTACCATGCCTGGGTTACCTAACTCTCGCCCTGGAGCAGACTGGGGGAGGGGTGACTTAGGTCAGCCAGCCTCAGAGGGTGTGTCCAAGATCACAAGGCAAGAAGGGAGTCTTGGTGAGGTCTGGGCCTTTCCCTGGGGGGTTGTTTTAAAGTCATCACCAAGCTTGCATAGATAGTCATTTTTAAACTTGGGACATACCGTATAATGGCTTCATGTGAAATACATGAGATCCATTAAAGGGGGAAAAAGAGGACTCTGAGTTGTTTTGCTGACATGATCTGGTCACATGATTAGAAATGCAAATGAGGAGGGTTACTGGAGAATCCCAGTTAGGACTCTTCACCGAGAAAGTCAGATGACCCAAGGCCTTCTCCAAAGCTGTGTTACAGAGAAACCTCAGCCCTGCAAAATCCAGAGAAAAATCATGTAAAAAGTCTCCAGCTGCGCAGACTGCAGGGACTGATCAACATCCCAAGAGGGCCCACATGTAATCAGAGATGGGTCACCTAAGTGTCACTTTGTATAACTACCAGCTTGCTGACTTGGTGGAGGGGAGGGAGAAGACACCATCCAGGTGGTGCACCACCATCATGTACATATATAAGTCAGAGCTACACAGGGACACCACGTGTGCATAGGCGTGTGACGTGGCCACGTGGCCACAGACAGCAGCACAGCTATGTAGAGCTCCTTTGTCTCCCAGCAGTGACTTTTGAAATGAAGATGAAGGGTATGTATGGATGCTGCACTCTCCAGGGGCCTAGAACCTCACAGTTGTCTCGGATGTGAGCATCAGGGCAGCACCTTTGGGAAAACCCTTTCAGCCCCAGACGCCATGCCTGGAGGTGCCAGTTCCAGGAGACTGATGTGTCGGCCACAGTTCTTGCAGGACAGGGCAGGACCAACTCACTTAGCCTGGTCTGGGCCTCTTTAGCTCTCATCAAAGCCACGCACAGCAGTCCATGGTTCTTAGCAGTCTGACCCAGTTCCTCCATGGATGGCACCAGCTGGAGATCCGGGGGTGTCTTCTGTGGGTTACAGACAAATCTTACGTGACCAGAATAATTTCTAATAGTTTTACCAGCTGCTAGTATGGAAATATTAGACTTCTCATATTTAAATATAAAATTTCCAAAGCTACAAATTTGGCCTTTTCTGAGAACCTGGGGGCTGTGGCTTCCCTGGTCAGACTCTCACATGGCTCTGGTCATTCAGATGAGTGTCCTCAATCCTTTTATTCAGCATACGTGTGCTAAGCCCCACCCTCCAGCCTCAGTCGGCTTCTGTGCTCACCAGGTCCTGTGGTGCAACCGAGACCCAACTCTATCTTGTTTGATAGATAAGGAAGCAGAAGTCAGGGCAAGGGTTGCAAAAACTGCTCAGAGAACACGTTTCCCCTTTCCGGGGAGCTCCAGTATGCAAAGCCACTGGGTTTGCAGGCCATGCTGGGCTATTGAGATTTACTCTCAATACACAATGCATGCTACACCTGACGTCACCATATAATGCACCTCTCCACTGCCCTATAGTACACCCTGTCTCCCCGACACAACACATCCCTCCCCATCCCCACAATGCACTGCACGCCTCCACCCCTGCCACTCACTTCCCCTTGCCCCTGCCATACAGTACACCACACCTCTACCTCACAACGCACCGCACACCCCCACCCCTGACACACACCTCACTTTCACCCCCACACCGTGCATCTTCCCAAGGTGAGGATTCTAAATAAGCCTGGGCTGATTCTCCACTCAGTCCCTGGAGCATGCTTGCCGTTCCAAGACCTCCACTCCAGCATCCCAGGTCTCAAGGACTGAGCCAGCGCACCCTGACAGCTCTGCTGTGGAGACAGGCTTCCTCTAGTCTCCTGTCGCGTGCTCCCACCCACTGTCGCCTGTTCTGCGAGCATCAAGTCCATAGTCACTAGCCACCACTCACGGCTCGCTCCGAATGGTCCCTTGGATCTTGGATGCTGGCCCAAGGAGCCCTGCGTATGTATAGATCTCATTTTCACACAACAGGCTGCCTAGCAGATGGGGACCCAGACCAGCCTCCAACTTTTAGCTGAGTGTTAAGATGTGGGAAACTAGAGGGCTTTGAAGAAGCCCCTTACTGTTGCCAGCATTCAACCTCAGAATTTTCATGGAGGGGAGAAAAAAAAAAGCCAACAAAAAAACCCTAAACTAAAAACAAGAAGAAAAAAAAAAACTTAAAAAACAAACTCAACAACAGCAACACACACATATACACAAACCCAACAAAACCACAGCTTTCCTTGCTCCCCCAAACCAGATGGCAGATGGTATGGAACCAGTAAAACATAGCCTCAAGCATTTGTTTACTTAGCAGTGAGTGTAATATGGCTTTGTAGTCCCTTGCTAGGAAACACCAACCTTCCAACCAAAGAAGCGATGTGTTGGAGTCACACCTTGGAACAGCCGTTGGAGGAACTGTGCCCGAGGGTCACAGGACCCAGGAAGATGGGACAGGTTGAAGCCTCTCTGGCTGATGGATCTGGAATTCAAGGTCATCCTGGCTACAAATCAAGTTGGAGTCTAGCCTGGGCTATATGAGACCCCGTCTCAAAAAGATAAGAATTTCCTTTCTGATCTGGGAGGCCCCAGAGAACCCTGTTCCATTCTAATGAACTGATCAATTTGCAAGACATGTTGCGCTGGCCAGTGGGAGTCCTCATCGTAAGCACTAACTGATGATAGAGTCTGCTGCTTGCCTTTTGTCTCAAAGGCAGCCTGCCACAGGAAGAATATGTCTGTCTCATTGTTGAAACATCTGTGGAAGGCACTGCTCTGGGCCACTCGCGGATGCCAAAGAAGGGTTTGCGCCCCTGAGAAAAGGATCGGTTTTGCGGTTTGGGCCTTAGGGCGCTGAAGAACAAGAGCGTTGGGCTTTACCGTTCTTTCCCATTGGCATCCAGGAGACTCACAGCTAAAATTACATGCCAAGATTAAATAACTAAATTAGTTAAGTGGCAGAAACCCAAGCCAAACAATTTTAAGTAAAAAGGTAACTTATAAGGTCAAAGAAGTACAGATGGCTTCATAGATGGCTGGAATCGTGGTTAACAGGCCTCCCCTTTCTAGATCTTCCACTTGCTCTCTCCACAAGCCAGCCACCACAGCCCCAAACTTCTCAAACCCAATCCTAGCATCCAGCAGAGTCCCCTTGGGAGCATCTGACTGGTCCTTCTTGACACCTGCTTCATCTGCGGGCTGGTTGTAGTAGCCAGAGACTCAGAGGGTTCTGACTGGGGTGGGACCATGGGACTTAAGTGGAAGAGGGGACCATCCACTCTACGGAAGCACATGGAACAAAGTTCCCTAAGGCATGTGGGGGGAGGGGAAGTGGGCACAGGAGGAACCCTAACATAGCTTTTTAACCCTCCCCCTTACCTCAAGTCATGTATGTCTTTCTTGAAGATTCATGTTATCAGATGTCTCTTTTATAGTAATTGATCCTAAAAGCTATTAACCACAGGCACAGTCTATTCTGAATGGATGAAGAAGAGAGAGGCTGAAGAGATTCAAGAGTGTTGATGTGTTTCCTTAGTAAACAGTACCCTTGTGGCCTGGGAATCCTGGCACTCATTCTGTCCCTAGGGCTGTGCTACAGACAACGCCGCTGTGGTTCAAGGTCACCTTGACCAAAGCCTGATGACTGCATCTCTGATGGCTGAAACTCAGAAGCCTGACATCTGGCAGGGGCTCTTCCTGCCCTGTGTTTGATTATGGCTTTCCTTTCTGCTCCCACTGGCCAGCCCAAAATGTCTTGCAAATCAATCAGTTCATGAGAATGGAACAGGATTCTCTGGGGCCTTCCAGATCAGAAGGGAAATTCTTTTTGAGGCAGAGGTCTCCTATAGCCCAGGCTAGATTCAAACTTGATTTGTAGCCAGGATGACCTTGAATTCCAGATCCATCTATCCCATCTCCCAAATTCTGGGAGTATAGGCTCTTGTACAATCACACTCAATGGAAAGTGCTAGGATTGAGCCCAGGGCTCTGTGCTAGCCTGGCAAACACTGGATTAACTGGGCCGCATCCCACGCCCAAGGAAGACATCTTTAAGAATGCTTTGTCTATAGGTTTGTTTATCATCAGCCAGCAAATTACTGAAAAAATGGTAACTTTAGCCAATATAGGCCTTTATCCTCTCCCATCGTCCTGATGTCAAGAAGCTGCAATGAAGTGTTAGACTGCAGTCTCACCAGGAGGCTTGACTGAGAAGAGAAGAGAAGATGGGAAAGTTCTTTTACAGCCTATATAATTCATTCCTTTGTCACTGAATAAGAGAGGGTCCTGGCTTTATGCATTCTGTGGGTCCAGGACCATCCCATGGGCTCCGAAGTCTCCCCTCCACTGCTCTTTGCCACATGGCTCCTAGAACAGCATTGCTTATTTACAAGCCAGCACAGAGAATCTTCGCATGGCATTTATAAGGTACCAAAGTTGTGAAACTGACATCTTCCTTCCCTTGCTGTATACACCACGGTGGGGCCACAAGAGGGATGCCCCATGTCATTTACTATAGTGTAATAGTTAGACATAGTTCCAATTCTATGAGTGGTAAGGAAAATCAGGGTAATAACAATGAATAGATATAATTGTTGTTAGGCCTCATTTTATGGCCTCCCACGCTTTGGTGTTGCTATAGCCATGTAACAGATAGTGCCCTCTCTGTGCCAGGCGGCACAAAGACCTCCACACCCTCATCAGTGTGGAAAGAGAGCAAGGGGTGGGTAGGGCTCCCAGTGAGCGAAGTGCTGAGGGCTGTGTTTGGAGGTCTAAGGGTTACACACAGCTTTGAGACCCTTTGACTTTGGTGGGGAGGTGGTCAGAGCCAATTTCCCAAGTGCATTGATACCAGAACCACCCTGATGGATGAATAGGAGACGGGGAGATAAAGAATGTGGCAGAGAAGATAATGATGCAGAGAAGAGCACAATGCATTTGGAGAGCCTGGGGAATCTGGTGTGACTGGCACACAACCCCTGAGGGCACGGGGTGGGGGCGCAGAATGGCAAGGACTTCAAAGCCAGCTTTGGAAGTCTGTTTTCCTTCTGTGATCCACAGAGGACCACAGGAGGCCACAGGCACTGGAGTGGCAGCTGATGGGCTTAGGCACAGCAGAGGCCACGGGGTGAGAAAGGCTGAGTCTGACTTCAGGGTCCAGAGTTTTTACCCCACTGTCCCTCCAAAAAGTCCCGGGGAAGGCAGACCTTTCTCAAGTGGCCTCAGACAGCTGGGCCGTCAGAACGATAAGTTCTGTAGTGCAGCAGCTGCATAGACGAAGAAAGTCCCAACAAACCGCTCTCTGCTGTCCTTGCCCTTGCTACCCAGCAGAGCCAGAGTGCAAAGTCACTCATCTGCTAATCTGGAGAACTTGACAAAAGGGACTTTGATCAGGGCTTGTTTTTCCCTCTTCTTAAGTTTCCCGATGACACATAATAACCCATTTCAGCCGTGGGCCTGCTCATTCCCACCCCGGGGCCTCCCTCCCCCCTGCCCATCTCCCCACACCAGCATTAACTGGCCTGTAAGTGGTTACATGTGTCTCTTCACATGTTAGTTTGGGCCTGGTCTTTTTTTTTTTTTCTTTTTCTTTTTCTTTTTCTTTTTCTTTTTCTTTTTCTTTTTCTTTTTCTTTTTCTTTTTTTAGCTTCACAGTTATTTGTGTTCTCGGAAGTGGCGCTCGGAGGCCTGCCCTGGGGAACCCAGCCTTCTGGAACGTTCCTCTCTCCTCCAGATCTTGGTGCTGCCCACCCTTAGCCATGTCCTACCTCATCTCGCTTAATGCGCCCCCTCCCCCGCCCCAGCTTTGCAGACCATCTCATACAGCCATGGAGATTCATGGCTATCAGAGGCCTCAGGCAAGCCTACACTGTGGCTTTTTAAAGTAATGAAGTTAAAGCCCAATGGTGGGGATATTTTATGACAAAAATCAGGGCCAGTAAGATGGGCTGACTCTGGGAGCCCACAGGGTAGTGAGAAAACAGATTCCTTTTTAGCTTGGGCCTTGAGCTTCTGGCTTCCAAAAAGCTGAGAGGTTCAAATAACAGACCCTAACTAACACGTAAAGAAGGCAATTTATGAGTTGTCCGCTGACCTCCACATGTGCCCAGTGGGACACACTTAGGCTCACATACCCAGCATATACATACATGTACACAGAGCAATCCTAAGGATTCTAATATTTGTGGAGGGTCTACTTGAAGGTCTTACATGTATTCCCTCGTTTCTCTCTCAAACCAGCTTTCCGAGTGAAGTCACTTGCTGTCATAAGATGGGTAAACTGAGGTTCCTGGAAGCTTAAGCAGAGATGTCTCTGGGGCCAGTGTGCCTATGACTATATAATCTACCTGAAACCCTTAGTGGCTGGGAAACCTTGGGCAGAGTATTTGCCCTCTCTGTCTCCATGTTTCTTGTCAGTCATGGGGTTGGTGAGAGCACTTTCTCGAAGACTTGCTATGGGTCGTCAAATAATGTAATATTTTAGAATGCTCTGGACAATGCATATAGGGTCCAACTATGCCTTGACTACATAGCAAGTTCCAGGCTGGCCTGGGCTATGTGACGCCCTGTCTAAAACAAATATTTGGGGAACTGGGGAATGTACCTACCATACACAAGGTCCTGAGTTCATTCCCTTCATACATAGAATGCGGTGGTGCACACCTGTAATCCTGCCAGGGTCAGAAGTTCAAGACCCTCCTCAGGAAGATAATGAGTTTGATTGAGGCTAGCCTGAGCTACATAAGACCCTATCATTAATGGAAGCATTCACACACAGACACAGACACACATAGACCCCTATTCACACACACACACATGCATACACACGTTTCATGCATGTACAGCATACACACACATATATGCATTCATACACACATACATATATGTACATACATGGACACATACATACACACATAAACATATGCACACATGCATTCGTACACACAGACACACACGTATCAATGCAAGGAATGCTCAGAGAGTAAAACAAAAAGATAGCTAGAATACAGGAAATATTTTTTAAATTGATCACATATCTGGGGCATTTAACATCCAAGCATTAAGTTCCAGAAAGAAAAGAGTAGAGAAGGAACTGAGGGAGAGTTGCAATAGTCATGGAAACAGCATGACAAGAAAGTTCCCAGAACTGAAATCTGTTCTAATCAGTCTCAGCTTGTCACACACTCTACCCAACAAAAGACAGAAGGCCCACAGCAAGGCCAATTATTGTGAAATTTCAAAGATAAAGATACTAAGAGCTTCCAGAAAGAGAGCTTCCAGAGAGAGAGCTTCCAGAGAGAGGGAGAGAGAGAATAATAGCATGAACAAAATCATTATAACAGGTCTGAGAAACAAGGTGTGTAGCTCTGGTTCCAGAAGGCAGCATCTTAGAGGTCGAACGAAGCAGAATGATCAGGAGTTCAAGGTCATCTTTGGCTACAGAGAGAGTGTGAGACCAGCAAGGACTGTTTGAGATTCTGTCTCAGAGCAAAGGAGTGGGGCACAGGGTGGCACTGAGTCCTCAACAGCAGCACTGCAAGCTGGTTTTGACTGGATTTCTATACCCAGCCAAACTACTAATCAACAGTGGACTTCTCTACAGCAATCCTGAAAGCAGGGGGAAAATAAGAAAGGCCTATAAAATTCTGAAGGAAAAGAATGTGTTATTGAGTTTATACTGAGGAAAATAGCAATCTAGGGAGGTGTTAAAGATATCTTTAAAATTCTCATCCTCCCAAATTCACTTTTCACTGTCTGTATCTGAAGGTATACCTGGAAGGAGTGGAGAGCCAACCAAGGAAGAGGTATTTCACAAAGCAGCTGATCCAGCGCAGGGCAAACTGAAAAGACCTGGTGTCCCATGGACAGAGGTTGTGACCTCAGCCAATACGGGAACAAGGAACTACGTCTTCATACCAGCACGGTTTGCCTCACTGTGGTTGGCTCTTTGGACCCTCTGGCAGTTGACCTGCTTTTGCTCCTGCCCATCTGTCTTCCTCAGCTACAGTAACCACAGCTGCTGCTTCTCTGCCCTCCTCCTCTTCTTGCTCTTCCTCCTCCTCCTCCTCCTTCCTCCATAGGCACAAAGTGGGTTTCTGGAACTCTCCATGTCCCTCAGGAACTGAGGAAGACGATCATACTGTTAGTTATGGTGTTGGTTTGAATGCCCCAGCCAAGATGGCCTATCTTTTAAACAAGCCAATGGAGGCACTCATGTCACAGGGCCACTGTGAGGACAGAGCGAGCTGATATTTGCCGAGCTTTTAGCTTGGCATCTGGTGAGCTGTCATGTGATCCCGGCATTTGTTAAATGAGCCGTATTACACAGTGAAGTGAAGGTGAACTTGGCAGTAAGTTAGCCATACATCACTTTGCTTTCCAGCCTCAGCTGCCACAAGCACTGACGTGCTCCAAACAGTCACACACAGCTGGACCCTTGCGCACGTGATTTCCTAGTGGCTCTTTGACCTTGGGATGGTAACAGGGGTCTGGCCACATAGGTCCCTGCTGCACACTCTAACTGCCTCTTACTGCCCCTAGGACCCTCTGTGCTGTCCTCTTCAGACCGACCCTGTCCTCCATCTCCAAAGACCTTTCCCATTGAGCCCCTCACCAAAAGATCTTCCTTCTGCTTCATGGCCTTCCCCTGTTTTGGACTATACTCCCCAGACAGCCCATTCTTTCTTTATCAATAAACAAACAGATAAATCATGATGGTTGACAATTGCTAATACAGTTTCCTGGATTGCCACATACACATTGGTTCTCTGTCACATTCTAGACATTTGTCCAACCTCTGCCCTTGGTGAATGCTCTCTGGTTATTTGATCTTGGCTGACTGTCAACTCCACAAGGACAGGTGCCCCATGCTAACTTTGCTGCTCTTTGTTTTCCTGGTCCTTAACATGTGTGGTGACTGGCCCCTGTGTTTTAACATCGTTTTTTTTTTTGAGGGGGATAAGCCTAAAGACTATTATTGCCTTGCCTGAGAGAGAGGTGATGGGATTGAGGTCAAGGTCTCTTGAGAGCACACAAAGGTCTCCTCTAAGGGCTGGCAGGAAACAGGAGGTGCTGACAAGCAGTTTACAGGTTAAAAGAAGAAAGGCAGGCCCCACCCAGGCAGGCGGAAGGTGGTCGCGGTTTCTTTGGTAAGAGATCACCCCAGGCTCTTGCTTTTTTACCTTCTGTTCCTCTGGCTGTGTAACCAGGCCAATCTTCCAGATCAGCTGAGGCCCTTTGGGGGTGGGGGTGGGGGTGAGAAGGGACATTCCTTCTCGTGGATAACGCTGTGACTCATCTGGGGAAACAGTTTCAGCCCAGTGGTTCACCCGGGCTAGTTTTTTGGTCTCATTTCCCAAGGGCCAATCAGCCTCTTAATTTCACTCTGAGGTTTAGAGTTTCCCCTCCAGCAGCTCGGCAGCAGAGATGCTTTGCATAAGTGTGGGAAGCCTTGGAGCTTGAAAAAAGGAATAGCTTAGGGAACTGGGAGGCTTCTGGGGGTGCTCAGCAGATACATGCCCCACCCCCCAGAGGGGTGTGGGTTCCATTCCTGTACAGGCCTAGTTATCTCTTCCTAGGCACTCTGTAAAAGGAATCAACAGAAGAAAAACCCAAGGAGACTGAGGATTCAGCCTTCCATCGCCATGAGCAAGTCAGGGAGAAGGATGAGAGTGGAGGCCCAGGTGACCTGAGGCAGCCGCAAGCTTTAGACTCTTTCTTTTCATGGAGCAGCCACAGGGCCTGACCTACAACCTACATTTCACAGATTTGAGGGTGGGGGAGTAAAGTGGTTTGGGACAGGATTTCACTATCTAGTCAAGGATGAACTTGAATTTCTGCTCTTCCTGCTTCCACCAACCCCACCCCCCAAATTCTGGGATTAGTTTCATGGGCCATGTCTTCCTCCCCAGCTACAAATGCTTTGTAAGTAAATTGAAGGAGTGCACCTCTCTGAGCACATTCTCCTGGCTCGGGCATTTCTGTCCCATCAATGATGAGAGTTTTGATTTTTTTATTTTTTTGTGATTGGTTGCCTGGCTTTTTACCCAGTGCCAAGGATCTGTGTGCTCAGCAAGTGCATTGACCCGAGGAGGTATCTCTTTAGATACCTGTGACTTCAAAGTCGCTTCCTTTGTCAGGCAGGGCCATGCAGGAAGAACAAGAGAAAAATAACGAGTTGGTAAACTTAAGGTTAGTTTAGGTAAATTCTTACTGAGGAGAGAAGCTGTTATTGAGCCCATGGAAACAAGTGGTTGGGCAACATTGGTTCCTATCTTTCACGCTTGCTTAGAAGATCAGACAATCTCGTTTCAGTTTTGGTGACGTACAACGTGAGTGTAAGTTACCCATGTGAACAAGCCTGCACTGTCAGGGCCCAACACGGAAGCTTAGTTCAAAATAATGGCGTCCTCTAATTTATGTTCAAGATCATAACTCCAGGCACCCAAGGCTAATGACATTGTGATTGGTTTTGTCCAAGTGGCCCTAACAAAGCTTATCAGACACAAGAGAACGTGCCCTGGACCTCCAAAGCTTTCCCATGAGCCAGGCAGGGTGTCAGGCTGAGAAGCTACAGGTAGGGAAGGCTTCATGGTCACAGGCTCCCTAGGAAGGAGTCCCACCCGGGTCACAATAACACAGCATCATCCAGACAAGAGCCTCGCTGGTTTCGAATGACCTCTGCAAGCCCGTTTGACTCACGGTCACCCTCTTCTTCACTCTCTGAAGTGTCATCCTTTGACCCCAGCTGAAAAAAAAAAAAAATTCCCTTATTTCCCACTGGCTAAGAACACAGGTCTGGGAAGAAGCTAACAATGTAGTACAAATTAACCAACTATATGACAAAATTTATTTCTTTCCTCAGAAATTCTTTATTCCTTCTCCTAACCTCGTGATTTAACCCCTTACTAAAGACTTACATTAACTAGCTGTAACTTCAGCTCCAGGGAATGCAATACCTTCTTCTCTCCACAGGCAGCTGCACACACACACACACACACACACACACACACACACACACACACACGTATCTATACACACACGTCATAAGATAATGTTTTTATTGCATGCGATGAACTTTGTTAGGGCCACTTGTACAAAAATAACCATAAAAAGCACAATATCATTAGTCCCGGATGCCTGGGGTGATGATCTTGAACATAATTGAGAGATCATTGTTTTGAGCTAAGCATCTGGGTTGGGCACTAACAGTGGCAAATGGAATAACAATAAAAACACTTCACCTAGCTTCCCATTCTTGCCGGTTTCTTGTAGAATTTTTCTTGGTCCTGGCTTCAAATTTGTGAGTGAAGATGCTGTACCTTAAATAAGGCAAACCCCAACCCCCACTCTCTGCTCCCCTGACCTTGAACTGCTTCCCTGACCTTGAACTGCATAGTTAGCTCTTTTAAAAAGCTTCACGTTTCTCATTTGCATACCTGGAACTAAGCTAGCTCGCTGTGGTGGCTCACTCATTCAACCGGTTTGCTTTTGTTTTTAAAGTGCCTGCAGTCATGACCAGCACCATGTTGCTGTGGTAGTGAGGGAACATGCCTGGACACGCAGGGGCTGGTTCATATAGCCACCGGAGGACATCTTTGTTGGTCATGGTTGGAGGACAGCAGGGGATGGCCAGATTGTGAACATTTTCCAGCTTTAAAAATGGCCCTGGACAAAACATAAACCTGGGCATAACTAGATTAAAGCCAGGCTGGATTGGCTCGGCCATCTCCTCCTCTCGAGAGGGGTTAGTTACTCTTCGGAGCTGAGCTCTAACATAACACCACCACGAAAAGGAGGTTTTCTCAATATCCACTTGAATCAGCCTCGATCCTGGAGGTTCTTCCTGAAGGTTCCTTCAGAGGCCTATCTTCCCTCCACAGCCTGTTGTTCCTCTTGCCTATGTGGAGCCAGGTGTGTCAGATCTCAGGCTGGATTCAAGAACATCCTCCACCTGCTTTCCTGAGGGTAAAGTATGAGCTCAGCAGCCTTTGGCAGCCCCCATGACAGGTGCGTCACAGACCAGCCAAAGACACCGAAGTCCTACAGGCAAAGGAACTAGGGCAGGGACCCTCCCTTTCTAGGCTAGGGACTGGTAGGGTGCCTGAGGAGTGAGCCTGAAGATCTGAGTTCTGTCCCCCCACGGAGTGTTGTGGCATGTGCGTGCCATACTAGTGCAGAGGAGGCAGAGGCAGGGGGATCCCTTGGGGTGGCTGGCCTGCTGGTCTAGCTGAGTCAGTGAGCCTCAGGTTCCAGGGAGGCCCTGGCTCATTATTAACAGCAACTAAAAACAAGTTGGATGTCTTCTGAGCAACAACACTTGATACTTTAGGCTGACTCCTGATCTTTAGATACACACACAGAGACACATACATACAGAGAGACAGACATACACAGATATACACACAGACACACTCATAGACACATACACACTCAGAAACATACACACTCAGAAACACACACAGAGACATACATACACATAGACACAGAGACACACAGAAACACACACACTCACAGACACACAGACACACAGACATACACACACACATACACACACACTCGAGGGGTCTGGACTTGAGGCTCCCAGACTCAAGCTCTCATGGACTCAGTCTAGTGAGCCCCATGAACGCAGATGTCTGAGCCTTCCTTTATTTTCCCCCACCTTGCAGCTGACCTACAGCTTTGCGGTGTGAGCAAACTCCTCAGCTGACTCTGAAGTGGGAGCTTGGAGCGAGGCTCTGACGCTCCGTGGTTGTCAGAGGGAGAAGGAAGCCCTGAGTCTTCCTGGGCTGGCCTGGCTGTGGTGGGACAGAGAATGCTGGTGGTGGGGACTGATATCTCTGCTGCGAGGACGTGGCAGGATGTGGTTGACCTTAGCGTCCTGTGCAGTGGGGAGCCAGGGGACTCAGGGAGAGACTTGGCAGCAGGCTCAGCCAGCATGCCTCCGAGTGCTCGTTGGGAAATGAGAGGTGAGCAGAGCTCTGCCCTACCCTCCCTCGTGAGCCTGAAACTGACACTTTACTTCTTGAAGTCTTGGTGCCTCAAGGAGTGAGAATGAGACATTTGCAAGTATGTCAAGAGGAACTTGTGACATTACATGTACAACTAGCCATCTCCCTTATGGAGAGGGGCTTCTTTCAGTGGATTGACAGTCCCCGCCAGAATATCCAAAGGTCAAGAGGTAGAGTCCTGCTTCAAGGCCAGGCATAGCCAGTGACTTAGCCCTCCTGGAGTTGACATGGCCCAAGCTTGCTCAGTTTGCCAATAGTGGGGCTTCCCGGACTCCTTTCTTAGAAAGGCTGAAGGCTTTGGAATGAGAAGTGTCCTGGCATAAGGTGGCACAGGACAGACCCTCTCTATCAGGTGGAAGTCCCTTGAATTTTATCACAATGTTGCTCTCCGTGTTTGTTCCAAGATACTTAAAGGAAGGAAGCAGGGACTGTGGAAGGCCTCATCAGGCACAATACTCTTCCTTGGATTTATTTTTCTCTGAGTTTATCAACCAACTGGGAAACCATCTCTGGTGCCTGTTGTGTAGGGAGCCCTGTGCCGTGTGTGGGAAGAGGAGGGGTTGAAAAGAAGGCACTGGTTGGTCTTAACGGAGAGATGCTCAACAGGCCAGCTGGGAAGATAACGTGTGCATGAGAAGTGAGGGGTGGGGAGATGATGGTGATAATTCGGATAATGCTGATGATGCTGATAGTTACAGGAACAGTAAATAGGAAGAATGAAAATGATGGTCCTGATATTCTCCCACATGCGTGCGTGCGGCTACCCAGTCCACTTTTGATGTTCAAAAGTTAAAAAAAAAAAAAAAAGGAGGGGGTAGGGTGTTGGGGAGATGACTTAGCTGTCCATTAAAACCAGGCGTGGTGGTGAGCACCTGTAACCCCAGAGCTGGGGAGGCAGAGACAGCAAGATCCTTAGGGATTACTGTCCTCCTTGCTGAACCAGTGAGTCTCAGTTTCAGGGGAAATCTTGTCTCAAAAAAGAAGATGGAGAGCAGTAGAGAAAGACACATTTGATGCCAACCTACATGTAAATGCACACACATGTACTTGGGCTTTCATGTCATGAGCATGTACACAAACACACACACACACACACACTTTTTTTTTTTTTAATAACTGAGTCGTAGCCAGACGTGGTGGCACATGTCTTTAATCTCAGCACTCAGGAGGCAGAGGCAAGCAGATTTCTGAGTTTGAGGCCAGCCTGGTCTACAAAGTGAGTTCCAGGACAGCCAGGGCTACACAGAGAAGCTCTGTCTCGAAAAACAAAACAAACAAACAAGAAAATAACTGAGTCGTAATCGTACTTCATCTCTGATCTATCTCGGAGATGATGAAGAAGGAAACGGCCGAGCTGGCCTGGGCTGCTTCCTATTGCCTTAAGAGTGTCATCCCTGAGAGATGATAGCTAAATCCTCTTAACACAAAACATGGCATCGGAGCATCACTGGAACAGATGCCTTGTGGAAAATGATTGTTTCTAGGCCTCCAGGGCTCATGGCTCTGGTGACCTGACAAGCAATGAGTGGATTTAGACAGGAGTGTGCTTGGAAGAGAGAGGTGGAGCTGGGGGTGAAGGCAGCTCTCCTGGCAGGAAGAGACCTGTGGTCAAGAACGGGGATGAGTGTCCAAGGTGTGTCAGGAAGGAGCCAGACCCAAGTCTGATGGGAAGACGTATCAAGAAGACCTGCCTGAGCATCAGAAGAGACAGGCCTAAGGCCGTTTCTTCCCAGTGTCTACTGTACATCTCTTCCTTGTGTTTCAGGAGAAGGGCCACCAGTTTTCTTTTGATACCCTTGTCCTTTCCAACCACAGGTCCATTCATACTGAAATCGGGGAGTAACCAAACTTAAAAGTAGTCTGCAATCAGAGCCCAGAGGCAGAACCGGTTCCTTGGACTTTTCTCTGAAACTTCACAGGGCTGTTGAAAGCGGAAGCGCATCAGGATAACAGCAGCTCTGACTCACAAGGGTCACATCAAAGCTTAGCAGCGAACAGACGTGGGCAAGAACTGTGTGTGAGCTGGGTTTTCCTGACACTCTCTGAGACTCAGGGCCCCTCTGGGCAACCTCACTGTGGAAAGAAGTGTGTGGTTGCTAGAGATTGTGTGACTCATACTGTGGGCAGGGTTTGGGAACCAAGATAGAGCCTTGTTTGCTGTGAGCTCAGGCATATCTGAGGCCATTGGTTAGCCAATATTTATTCATTCATCTATCCAAGCATCCATCCAAGTATCTAAGCATCCATCCATCCATCAGTCTATCCATTTATCTACCATCAATCTGTCAATTATCCATCCATCCATCCATCATCCATCACTCATTTGGAACTGTCTGAATCATCGCTCTATCTTTTCCTAGCACAGAGACTGCACATAGTATGTGATTATAATATTTTGTGAACAAATAAATGAATGGTTGGGTAGATGGATGCTTGAATAGATGGACAGATGAATCTTGGCTAACTGATGGCATTAGTTCAAGCTCTCAGATTCACATGGTGGAAAAGGAGAGCTGAATCCCTAAAAGTTGTCCTCTGCCCTCCACAGGTGTGCTATGGCACATGCCCCACCCCTACTGCCATACATAATAAATAATAGTAGTTTAGAAAACAGTAACAACAATAAAAAGCTTATTTTATCAGAGCACTAATTTATTCATAAGGGCACTGTCCCCATAACCTAATTACTTCCAAGGATTCCAGCTCCAAACACTATTATAATGGTAATTAAGTTTCAGAGTATAAATTTGGGGATACACATTTTGATCATGACATAAAGCACATAGAGATAAAATCTGGTGGTCACTTTAGTACGATCGTCATTTTAATACCCTTGTTATTCAATCCATGAACATGGAATACAATTATGTCTTTAATTTCATTTAGCAACATTTCATAGTTTGATGTTTTGGGTTTGTTTTGTTTTGTTTTGTTTCGATACAGGGTTTCTCTGTGTAACAGCACTGACTGTTCTAGAACTCACTTTGTAGAACAGGCTGGTCATGAACTCACAGAGATTTGCCTGCCTCTGCCTCCAGACTGCTGGGATCAAAGGTGTGGGCTACCACACCTGGCTTAATAGCCAAGTATTTTGTTCTTTTGATGCTATTTAAGAAGAAAATATTTTCATTTGCTTTTTTAGGTTTTTGGTTGTTAGAAAATATTCCTTTCTTTCATGGATTGGCTCTTATTTTGTTTTGGTTTTTGTTTTGCTTTGTTTGAGACTGGCTTCCTCTGTATAGCCCTAGCTGTCCTGACCATCTGCATGGTAGAGAGGTTGAGAACTGAGACACTGCTCAGTCCAGGAGCTGGGTGGATTACTACTCTAGTCTAGCACTGCGGGTCTGGAGGGGTCCTGGAGAGCAGCTCCTCTTTAGTCCAGTCTGGGAGGTTGGAGAAGCGGATGTCAGCTAAGGTTGGTATCCTCAGCAACAATGAGACAAACACCACTCAACAGCAGAGTCAAAGTGGACAGGCAACCTACAGCCTGTCTCTGTAACTTCTTTGTTACTTAGGCCTCCACCTGAAGGTGCCACACACCCTGTGGGGAGGTCCCCCCAGGTCGTCCTTCCTGGAAATGCCCACAGAGACTCACCCAATCCATTCAGTCAGGTCAACAAACAGATGAGCCATGACATCCTTATGCACTAAGTTAGGAGAGGTTCCTCTTTAACATCTGGAAGCTTTTGAGGAGGATCTGCAAGACGTTAGAGATCTTTAGAAACCTCCAGACACCACCAGGGCCAGAGGGTTGGTTAGTCTTCTCAAGTTCTTTGAGAATTTTTATTTTTGAGTCGGTAGCCGTCCTTGTTCTACAGAAGTCTGCTCAGATTTCTTTCATTTCACACTTCAGGCTTGGCAGTTTGTGTTTCTAGGAATGTGTCTGTCTTATCTCGGTTACCCAGCTTGTTTGTGCGTGCTTGTTCATGATGCTTTCTCAAATCCTCTGCATTTCTGCGCAAGTGGCGGTGAAGCCCTGCTTTCACTTCTGCCCCGCAGGCTGCCGGTGTTGCTGCTCTTCCTAAGACAGCTGCCGGTTTCATCTATTTTCTTCACCGTTTTCTATTCTCTACCTGACTTACCTCTGCTCTTTGCATATCCTTCCTTCCACTTCTGCCTTCTGCTTCTGAAGGGTTTTGCTTCGTTCTATTTTTAGTGTCTTCAGTGCAAAGTCCAGTCGCTCACCTGAGTTTGCTTTGTCCGGTATAAACACTTAAATTTTTTTTATTGCGCTTACTTATGTATTTATTTATATGTGAATCTATGGGTGTGGGTGTGTACATGTGTGTGTGTGTGTGTGTGTACATGTGCATGCCATGGCACATGTGTGGGGAATCATAAGACCTACAGAAACAGTTTCTCTTCTTCCATTAACCGGGCCCTGGGGATCAAACTCAGGTCTTCAGGCTTGGCAGCAACAGATCTTCCTCCGGACAGCCTGACACTCATTTAAAAATCCCCCTTATCATTGCTTTCTATATGCCTCAGACATTCTGGTATGTCAAGTTTATTTTTTTATTATTTTATTTTACTTGTGTCTAAGTATTATTTAACTTGTCTTATGACTTCTGTGATCTATCATTCTTAAAATAGAATGCTGTGGCTTTCTTTCTCTCTTCCTCCCTCCTTCCCCTCCCTCCCCCTCCCTCCCTCTCCTTCTTCCCTTCCTTTCCTTCTTTCCTTCCTTTCTTTCTTTCTTTCTTTCTTTCTTTCTTTCTTTCTTTCTTTCTTTCTTTCTTTCTTTCTTTCTTCCTTC
>NC_034599.1:56560169-56581425 GCF_900095145.1 Mus pahari | reverse complement strand
TTCTTCCTTCCTTCCTTCCTTCCTTCCTTCCTCTTTCTTTCTTTCTTTCTTTCTTTCTTTCTTTCTTTCTTTCTTTCTTTCTTTCTTTCTTCCTTTCTTCCTTTCTTCCTTTCTTCCTTTCTTCCTTTCTTCCTTTCTTCCTTTCTTGTGTTTGGAGACAGGGTTTCTCTGTGTAGCCCCAGCTGTCCTGAACTCACTCTATAGACCATGCTGACCTTGAACTTGCAGAGATCCTCCCGCTTCTGCCTCTGAGTGCTACAATTAAAGGTATTTGCCATCATCGTCTGACTAGAATGTTGTGAATGTCTAGGAGATTTTTTCTTGTTGTTGTTGTTGTTGTTGTTATTTTTTACTTCTTCTTGTTCTGTTCAGTGAAGACACCTTGTGTGATGGCCATCTGTTGACACCTGATCTGTGGTTTGACATGTGGTCTGTGCTCAAGAAGAGCATGAAGCAGGAGAGGTGGAGTGGGTGCCCTGCTGTGTTAGGTGCTCTGGCGTGAGGTGCTGTGTGTGCTTATCTTCTTTCCTTGCTTCTCCACTCGCTCGTTGCTCCATCATGGCACCACTGGTATTGGGTGCTGACATCTCCAGCTGCTGTTGGTGGTCAATGCTTCACTCCGAAATCCCATCAATATGTACTTCAGATGTCTGCACGGTTCATTGAGGTACATACATACGTGTGACTGTTACAGCTTCATGCTGTGTCAAGACTTTTATTAATATGCAATATCTTTCTCTGCCTCATAACAATTTTTAAAATGCAGATATACTGTGGGCTGATATTAGTGTAATCTCCTCTGCTTGCTTTTGAGTTCATTTTCATGAAGTATCTTTTTCCATACTTTTCCTTTCAACATATTTGAGATTCTGAACATAAATGGAATCCCTTGGTGACAGTATACTATTAGGTCATGCTTATCACTTCATTACTAATTAATTAATTTCCCACAACAGCCTCAGAAGAGCCCAAGGTCAGCCCTGTGGGTTAGGTGTCACCTGACTTCAGCTGTCCTGCAGAAATTGATAGAGGGAGGGACAGCCAACCAGCCAGAGGTAACAGCAGTGAAGAAGCCACAGGGTGGGGGACTGCAAGCCCTGGACTTACTGCTGAAAAGACAGGTGGGGACATGAGAATACCAACTCAAGGGCTGTGGTTAAACAGAGAGATCTGTACTTCCAAAAACTGAGAATAATACCAGCGATAACCCTAGAAACCTGTGAGATATGATTCGAACGGGAACACAGAACTACTTAGAAGCTAGTGGAAAGAAAGGTGACTTAGGGACTATCCCCACCTATACACCCCTAAGATCTCCTCCACACACTGCTGCCTGGTGCTTTGCATGCCTTGGACTCATTGGTGCCTCCTCCTCTCCCTCCTCCTCCTCCTCCTCCTCCTCTCCCTCCTCCTTCTCCTCCTCCCATTATCTGGGCCTTCTTAGGAAGACTGCTCCAAGCTTCATCCCCAACTCAGGCACTGCCTGTGGCTGCCTACGGCTCTTCTCCTTGTGCCCAGATGTCGCTTTGTGGATTTCTAGCCCCATCATTAATTCAGAAACTACTTAATTCTGATTAATTGCCTGGTGAAAATAAAAATGTAATTTGTGAACTTGAATGTGCTTGAATAAATCAATAGTGTAAAAGTCTAAACAACAAATAGTATCCCCAGGACCTTCAAATACCCAAACACCCCTCCCCTAGGGACACCAACAATGTTACATATATATAATGTTACATATATATAAAATGTTACATATATATATAATGTTACATATATATAATGTTACATATAATGTTACATATATATAATGTTACATATATATAATGTTACATATATATAATGTTACATATATATAATGTTACATATATATAATGTTACATATATATATATATATATATATATATATATATATATATATATATAAAATCAAGCTTGTATGTGAAGACTTCTCTCACAAGAGTAGGACATGGACTTTTCTCTTTGTTGTGGTTTTTCCCTGTATCAGCATATCTTTGGGATGCTGCGGATGGAGCTCAGTTGGTAGGATGCTGGCCTAGCATGCAGAAGCCTAGTACTTGATCCCCAGGGCTGTATATAATGGGACTTGGGTTGCATAACTGCCTTCAGAAGTAGAGGCAGGAGGATCAAAGTTCAAGACCATCCTTGGCTTTGTAAACAACAACAACAACAACAAAATCCAGGCCATCCATGAGACCCTATCTCAAACAATAATATATATATATATAAATATATATAATATTATCATTGAAGATACTCCTTTTTAGTGGTGTGTTCTGTTACAGAAACATGCTGTGATTTTATTTCATCAGAAAGCTTCTGAAGACTTGGCTTCTAATTTTTTGGCCAAGATAAACAGGGACATCACATCTCTTTTGCTTATGAGCAATGTTTCCTGGCTAAAAACATTCTGGAAGCAGAGAGGTTGGCATCAAAGGTACGGAGATAGACAGACAGACAGACAGACAGACATGAAATATATCTCTAAGATATCTCGGCCTACATCTTTTCATGTGTTTCAGAACTATCTGTATTCCTTTCTTTCAAGCTTCTATGCTGCCTCTCTAGGAGAATACGAAACGATATTTATCCATTGGCCATCTCAACAGTCAAAACTCTTCATCCCTTATCATCCGTTTTCTGTCCAGTTCTAATGGGTCCTTTAGTCAGTGTTTCTGACACACTTGGCCACATGGAGTTAGGAGGTAAGGACGTGCATGTGCACATGTACACGGGAGGGGAGGGCCAAATACCTGGACTTAATCCTTTTCTCAGATAACTAATAAACATGATATCTGTTATTCCTTAGCACATTACTGTGATTGGGCAGTGTTGTTCAGTGTTTATCTGCCCTCTTCCCCATGGAAATGTTAGAGAGCCATGCTCAGAGCTTAAGGTGGCCCAAGGAGACCATGGCTGTCACTGTCAGTCAGATGGACAGTTGGTCTGGGCTTACTCTAAGGATGGGAGTCTTGGTATAGTTCACTGATAGGGAGTTGAACTTTGTATACTTTGTCATGTTTGACACCTAGTAGCCACATGCATACATGTACACATACATACATACATACATACATACATACATGGCCCAAGGAGCAGCAGCCAGAGCAGTGTGTAGCATGTACCTCCCAGATGCCTCTTTGGTGGCTGAAGCCTGCCACACCTCCCTGGGCTTCACTGTCTAAAGTCCACGATCAAGAAGAGCAGACTTTCACACATCCCTGAAGCCTTCACATACCCATCTTCCCATTTTACAGAAGCAGTGACTAAGGCTTGGGAGATTTAGGTAACTTCCTCAAGGTTGCTTGGCTCAGAAAAAGCAGAGCTGGCTTCAAAGCCACATTTAGAACCCAGATCCTGCTCTCACATCCCGAGTCAGAAGATTTCTGTAGACCAACCCAGGTTTCCTTTTGTTTAGATGCGGAGGGAGATGCGGAGGGAGCTAGGATCATAGGATGGCATTTAGTGGTATGCCCAAGTCTCGTTGCTAGGGAGCCATCCACTCAGGTCCCACAGACAACCCTGCAGACTCCTAGTTTTGTGTTGTTTGGGAAAGCATCCGTGGGAAGGAGAGAATCTGCACAGGTGCTCCTCTTTGAGCCAGGTAGGGTTGGCCCCAAGGTGATCTCTGTGGCTGTGTCACATTTGGATCATTACACTTTCATCCTTAGACCTTTCTGTACCTCTGTCTGTCTTCACACACACACACACACACACACACACACACAAAGAGAGAGAGAGAGAGAGAGAGAGAGAGAGAGAGAGAGAGAGAGAGAGAGAGAGAGAGAGAGAGAGAGAGAGAGAGAGAGAGAGAGAGTTCTCTTTACATTACCTTCTGCGTGATCAAATGCTCTTACTACATGATACTATGTGACTAGGGTTCCTGGAATCTCTGCCCCGAGCTCTCTTGGGGAAGGGTGTGCTGAATAATGTGGTCGTAAACAGCAGGCACCGGTGGCATAGCACAGCACTCCTATTCACGGAACCTTACCCACGAGGAAGGGAGCTTTAATGACAAAATATCAGGCACTGTGACAGGCTCCGTGGAAGAAGGAAGGTTGGAGAGACTGATAGAGTAAGTTGCTATAGCTGGGAAACACAGTGTCATAAAACCTCAAATAACCCAGTGTGCTCTTTGCCCCCACAGAGATTTGGAATGCCCTAATGGTACCAACCCACTTACACTGCTCTGGCTTGGTTACCTCGGGTACCTCCTCAGGCCTTCCATTCCATTTTGGCCAGCTGCTAATTTTAGTGTCCTGTGTGTCTGTTAACACAGCCCGTCCTTTTGTGGTGTCCCAACAAGTCTACTCGAGGAGGCTGTTCAGGCTGACTGGTCTCCAGCTAGAACAGGTGCGTACTTCCCCAAAGAGCAGCAGGGACTCGGCCAGCCATCCTTACACCCCAGGACAGACATTTCTCACCTCCGTTATGGCGGCAGTCAGCCTGCCTTATTCCCCCATGTCGGAAAGATCTGATTATAGTATGCCTGTCCTGGGTTGCACATTACCCAGTTCTCTGATATCAGCATGTATTTAAAGCACAGTGCTGGGGATGTCCCCTGCCACACCCACGGCTGGCTCTATTACCCTATTAGGCTTCTGGTTGTTATTGTTTTGTTTTGTGTATTATGTGAGTCCAGCTCTTATATCTCCCCTGAGTGTTACATGTCACTGGAAGATCATGTGAGACCCAAGCCACTCGGCCCTTTCCTGCCACACACATCACTAGGAGCTGGCATTAAATGTAGGGTCAGGCAGTGTGTCCAGAGTTGGTCTAGGCCATACGTGCTGGGAGGAGGGTGATGGGTGAGAGGAGGGCAGATATTGTAGGCATAATCAGGAGAGACTTCATGGAGGAGAAAGTCTTTCGGTGGGCTTTGAAGAATGGGCAGTGAAGTGCAGGGAAGTGGTTCAGTAGCATACCAAAGCTTGCTTGAACACATTGTAGAGTCATTTTTTCCCACAGGTAGCATGGTTTTAGAGACCCAGTCTCCATCTACATTGTTGCTCATCCATTCTTCCCCCCACCCCACCCTGTGTGTGTCTATGTTATGTGTATGTGTGATATATGCACATATGTCTCTGTGTGTGTGTGTGTAACCATGCATGCATGTGCGGAAGCCAGATGAGGACATTGAATGTCCTGCTCCATTGCTCTCTACCTTATTCCTTTGAGACAGGGTCTCTCACTGAACCTGGAGCTATGCTGATGCTGGAGCAAGCCCCAGTGATCCGTCTGTCTCTGTTTCTCCACCACACCACCGGGTTTACAGCTGTGCCTGGCCATGCCCAGCTCTTCATTTCTATGTGAGTACTTGGATTTCAAGCTCAGTTTCTCATTCTTAAGCAGCAAATGCCCTTTACTAGGACAGCCATCTCCCCAGCCCTCCACTGTAGTCCTTGGCATCTTTCCGTCGATGGAACAGCGTAGCAGCTTCTGGGCTCTGCCAACATGTGCCCCACTTTAGGTGAAAGGAAAAAAAGGGGAGTCAAAGTGACAACACTCTCATTAGGAATGAACCTTGGTTGTTTGCAGCTCAGAGAATCCTCAGGTCAAAGGAAAAGTTATTTGCCCATTGATATCTCCATGAATGTCCTATGTCTGTGCACTGATTGATCTCACCATGTGAGTCTGAGTTCTGTGTGCCTTTGAGAGTTACAAGTTTACTCGCCTCTGTGGTGGCAGGAGCTTGTGCTACAGGCACCTCTCATCCTCTCAGAAGCACCATGAGACCAACACTGCATCCCTCCCCCGTGCCCCGACCCCTGGCAGACAGAGACAAAAGCTGAGACTCAGGCATTGTCTGAGGTCACCACCAAGGCCACCAGGTCCCTTTTGTGATCCGAAGCTAGCTAAACCTTCTCTCTTCTCTTTCTGCCACCCAGGAAACCAGGGGCTAAGTGGGCGACCTTTTCCAATGGAGCAGAGGAGGCTTGCATCTTTATAGAGGATGCTTACATCTTTACACCGGTTCACAAGAGCAAACATCAGTAGGCCCTCTGATGACTCCCCAGCCAGGGCAGGCATCCCAAATAACCACTATGCCCACAATATCTGGGATACTGGAGCCGTAAGACCCAGCCTCAGTTTCCTTATTTGTTAAAATGTCACAAAGCCACTCTGTCTCTCAGCTTGCTTAAGGGAGTGGTGTAAAGAATGATGGGGAAAACAGCTTGGAAAAACTTAAAGTATCAGGGTTTTTTTGTTTTTGTTTTTTAAAGGTATCTGTCCTCAGAGTTCTCATTAGATTGATGATTAGTTCTTTACTTGTCCATCCATCCATCCATCCATCCATCCATCCATCCATCCATCCACTGATTCATTTGTCCATTCCTTCATTCATACTCCTGGTGTCATTGGTCAGGCTGGGCCAGGAGACTAAAACACTTGCTGAGTTCACATGGCTACAGCCCCCACCCACAGGTGGGGTTGCAGACGTCAGAACCATGTCAGGTTCTCCAAAAGCTGGGACATGGGGACTTGAACCAGCACACCCATCTCACTCCTGTACCTTGGTCATGCCTATTTGACACCTTGAGAGTTCCTCTCTCCCTTCCTCTATCCGTCTACATTAGCTTTACTGTCCAAGGCCAAGCCCGAGTTTCCTGCCAGATCCCTTTTTACTTCGGTCTGTCTCCCTTGGAGCCTGCCAAGTCCTTGTTATTGGCAAGACTCGTCTCAGCACTTGACTCTCGGATGATTCCTGGTGGCTTTATGAGGCCCTGTGTCATCTCCTTGCTCACTGATCACCACCCTCTGCTCGCATCCAGGGCTCTAGGCTGGACATGCCAGAGGGGTCAGGGAGGGTCTGGCAATCTCTGGGCTGCTGACAGATTTAGCCAGCCAGGGAAGGTGGCAGGGTGGCTGTGATCTCTTTTCCCCCTTTTGCTGACATGTTCCTAACTGGGCTTTATGGGATTCTTTTCTGGGGTGTTGGCTGTGCTATTTGGAGCTGGGCTGCCAAGAACAAACCATTCAGAGGCTATGGGAGGGGCAGGTGGGAAGGGCTTGGCCCAGGGCAAGAGTGTGTGCTGCTGATCGAAGCCTCCAGCTGGGGCCTGGAATGTTCTGGTCCACTTTGAAGTCTTAAAGGAATACAGTCAAGGAGAAAAAAAATATTCAAAGAGATTTATAAATGTGGACCATGGGGAAAACGTGACAGAAGGCCATGGGTAAGGTCCCAGAGCAGCTTATGGAAGGACCTAAGGAGGATGGGCTGGGCCTGGGTGTGTGAGGATGCACTCAGGCAGGACATGGGCCAAATGTCATTCCCACGAGTAACTTAGCTACACCTAGAGTTCTGTGGTGTGTGGGTTGTCACTGATTGGCCATTCCCTGGGCCTCTGTTTATTTCTATTTATAAAATGGAATTGGATTCCATTAGAGGCCACAGATCAGTGTTGGGGGGTTTAAAGTTTGGTTTTACATTTGGAAATGGAGTTGTTTTACACTTAAAACACCTGGGGCTGGGAAAATGGCTCTGAAAGCAAAAAGCATGAGGACCCAAGGTGGACACCCAGAGTCCATGCAAAAATAGTCACCATTGATGATACATACTTGTAATCCCAGCACTGGGGAAGGTGAGATTTCCTGGAGCTCATTGGTCAGTTTATCTCTATCAGTGAGCCCCATGTTCAATGAGAGACCCTGTTTCGAAGACATAAGGAGGGCAACCTATACACACGCACACACATACCAGAACATACATATTAAACACACTCACATACACACACACATACCAGAACATACACATATAACACTCACATACACACACACACATACCAGAACATACACACACAGCATATACATACACACACACATACCATAACTCACACACACACACACAACATACACAAACACACATACACCACAAACACACACAACACAACATGCACATACACACACACTACACATTATACACATAAATGTTGTCTTTACCACATGTACATATACTCTTATATAGATATGCACATACACATGTACTCAAACTAAAAAACAAAAATAAACAAGAAAAACCTATTTTCTAGCTTTCAAAAAAATATCAGAATATATATAAAAAAAAGACCTGGGCCTATATGTCAGTCACTGAGTCCCAGATCCCCTCTACCTTAAATGACTTTATAGCCAGAGCAAGCATTAGGCTTGTCACCAGCTTTTACCCTGACCACACGCTTTTTGGGACACTGGGTTTGTTTGTTTTTAAGACAGCATCTCATGTAGCCCAGGCTGGCCTCAAACTTGTCACGGAACCAAGGGCGCCTTGAGTTTCTGATTCCTCTGCCTCTGCCTCCTTGATGCTGGGATCACAGAGATGGACCGTCATAACTGGCTTATATAGTGCTAGGGATCGAACACAGAGCTCGGTGCGTGCTAAGCAAATACTTCATCAACTGAGCTATACCCCTGGTCCCCGGACACTGGATTCCTGTGATCCAGAATGGTCTGTGGGAAGGACTGCAGGGAGAGAGGCAAATCTAAGAGGTCAGGCCACAGAGAGCTTGCCCGGGGGCCCTGTGCTGACTTGCTGTGACCTGTGCTGACTGGCTGTGACCTAGAGGGGGCCACCTCCCCCTGGCCTTCATTTTTCCTATCTATTAATTTTCCTCATCTATTAAAAGAGGGAGTTGTTGGCCGAAACCATCAATCAGATCCTTTCAAGTTCTCAGACTCTCTGACTCTCTGAAAACACGGTTTGCCAGAATTCAATGGAACTGTGATTTGAAGAACTTGGCTGTTTTTAACCCTTATAAAAGCCTTTTTGGGTGTGCAAAGGGGTGGGGGAGGGAAGGAAGAGGGAAGAGAGGAAGGTTAGGAAGCACTGGAGGTGCAGAGTGAAGGGCCTCACTGGTGAGATGAGAGCATGCCTGTGGCTCAGGCCGGGCAGCTGAAGGTGCTGGGGTCACCGCTGTGGGTAACACAGCTTTTGGGATTTCTTCCAGGTCAACGTTCTGGAGCCTCTCCAGCCCTGTCCTTCCCAGAAGCCTCAGCTGGGTGAGAGCTGAGGAAAGACAAGCCTGCTATTCACAGGGGCGGAGGACCAGGGGCATGATGTAGGGCTCCTGTGTACCCCTGGAAGCTCTGAATAAGGGGACAGCCAGAAGCGTGAGGTCATGCCACTCCCTGAAAATGCCACTTTTGGTGACAAGAGACTTTTGGGGTCTCTCTGACTCTTTCAATGACAGTTTATTCGAGCCTCTGTTCCTTTATTTGCCTCTAAACAAGTGAATAATATGAATGAAGATGTTCTGGCTTGTGCCAGGAGCCCTCACGGTCAGAACAGGTTCCGGAACAATCTCCCTAGCTTCGTCCCAACCATGGCCTTTCTGGTCCAGGCCCAGCAGAGAAGCGTTCTCACTGGACTCCCCAAAGACACCCCTCCCAAAAGTAGCAGAGTCTTAGGGAGGGTGTCCCCCTTTGAAAGACTTAAATCTCCCAAATTCTCAACTCCTGGTGACTGCTTTTTCCCTTTTTTCCTCAGGATCTTCTTTTGTACCCCAGGTGGCTTTGAACTTAAGACACACCTACCTCTGCCTCCCACCTATGGCCTTCAGGCAGTATATTTCCTCCTGATAAGACACCTTAGTAAATCGCCCTGGCACAAATCACCCACAGGAACAATCTCCCTGCCTAGCCCCAGTCATGGTCTTCCTGGCCCAGTCCCAGCAGGAAAACGCTCTCATTGAACTTCCCAGTCAGAGACCTGCAGGTGAGGGCCCTGGAGGGTCAACAGAGTTTCAGAAGGTTGGGAACAGAGCTCTTTTCCCTATCAAGTCTATGATGGTATGAGCAAGCACTAAGGGCTTATAGGAACACAGATGTGGAAGGCCACAGCCAGAGCTCTGCAGTGGCTTGGAAGGACTGCGGACGCGAAGGCCTAAGCTGGGATGCCCGCCTTGTTCCTGCTTGCAAGGTTTGTGTGGGATTCATTCAACCTCAGGCTTGTAAGGTGGCTGCTGCCAACAGGGACTGCGGACACGCAGGTGCTCTTGGAGCAAGGATAAGATGGAGATGCCTCGGAAGCAAGCAGCTCAGGCCGGGGAGGGGGGGCAGGGGGGAGGAGAGGGAGACCTTAGCTAGAGGATGCTAGCTCTGTTGCTATTCCAAAAAGCTGGGTAAAGAATGACCTTGGGCCCTGGAACCAGGCTGGTCTCTGTTTGGATCTGGATCGATTTGTGCAGTGGCAGAGTGACTCTTCGTTCAGCTTCTGTGGTCTTTCTGTGAAGTGTGGATATTTATTTAGTCCTGAGTCTGAAAGATTAAAAGGGAAACTGAGATCATAAAACTTGTGACAGAGCAGAGTTAGGGTCGGGTAAGGTAGCTCCAGGCATTTGTCTACACCTTTCTGCTGTAGCTCCAGGCATTTGTCTACACCTTTCTGCTGAGCCTTTGCTTCCTCAGCCAGCCCGCTCTGGACCATCCTCCAGCCTTAGAATGGACTGCTCTAAGAGTATATAGTACCTGTGGCCGCTTGGCAGAGTGCCATAGCCCTCCTGTGACAGGGACTTCATGCTGCTGTCCTGGACACTTGCTTGGCCTGTTGCACTCTGGGTCCCCCACTTTCCGGACTTCAGTCCTATGCCTGGTCTTAGTCATTCCTTTTCAGCCTGCTTTTTATTTTAATTAATCAACGGACTTACAGACAGGTTCTCATGTAGCCCAGACTAGCCTCAAACCCACTATGTAGCCAAGGATAGCCTCAGGTTTCTGATTGTTCTGTTTCCACCTCCCCAGTGCTGGGGTGACAGGTACTCACCATCTCACCTGGCTTTTTTGGTGCTGGAAATTGAACCTTTGCAAGCTAGGCAACTGATTTTTAGTCCACATGGACCCTACAGTTAGATTCCCAACCTCCAAACCAGGAGATATAAATTGCCACTGGTTTTAATGAGCTGATGTAGGACTCTGTAGCAATGACTAAGAACAACTAGGACAACTAGGACAAAGGAGAAAGGCGTCCTCTTCTTTTTTTTTTTTTTTTGACTTTCGAGACAGGGTTTCTCTGTGTAGCCCTGGCTGTCCTGGAACTCACTCTGTAGACCAGGCTGACCTCGAACTCAGAAATTCACCTGCCTCTGCCTCCGGAGTGCTGGGATTAAAGGCCTGCGCCACCACGCCCGGCTGAAAGGCGTCCTCTTACCTGTCATATTATGTGGCGGGAAAGGAAGCCCTGAGATGAGGAGCAGGCATGAGGTTGACACACTTGCAGCCAGTGGCATTTCATCCTGATTCTCTTGCTTCTGGGTCTGGGTGCCTTTTCTGGGGTGCCTGGCCCAGGCGATCATGCTGGAAGGGCTGTGTCTAGCTAGCTAGACATAAAGACATGAGGTTTGGGGTTTTCTTTCTAAGCCCCATAAACAATCCCTTTGGAGAAGAGGGCCAACAAGAACACGATGGACAGAGAAGGATACAGGGTAGTCCCAAAGCCAATATCTACAGTGGATTTAAATATAGTTCTGGACTCTTCTTTATTATTAGAGCCCCACCCCCACCCCCAGAGGAGCCCACCATCTGACCCTGCTGCTCTCCATTGTAGAATCTTTTCCTTCAGGCCCCTCTTTTTCTCTTGTAGTATCCTGACAGTCCTGTGTGCTACCCTTGTGCAAGGTTTGGTGGGATGTCACTATCCCTGGGGGGAGATGGAATCAGGCCAGGCTCATATTTCCACAGACTTGGAGCTATGAGATAATAGGAACATCAGGTCCCAGAGCATGTCAGGTTTTCTGACAGCAGAACCGCAGGTCCCTCTTCCCCGGCAGGAGTGAGGTGGGATGAGAAGAATCTAGAGAAGGTGAGCTGACCCTTGTGTCAAGTGAGCTTTCTTGAAAGGAAGAAAGCTGAGGGTGAACTTCAGAGAATGTCGAGGTTGGGTGAAGAAGAGGCAAGAAGCAGAGAGCTACACAGAGCCTCTGCCCACTGCTCGACGGCCCCTCAGATTCAGCCATCCTGCAACCTTTAAACAGTATTGAGTGCTTAGTTTTAACTGTCAACCTGGCACGATCTAGGATCACCTGGACAGATCATCTTTTTTTTTTTATTGTTAAGCAAACATCATTTATTTTTTTATTATTATTATTTTCTTTATTTACATTTCAAATGCTATCCGGAAAGTTCCCTATACCACCCCCCCCCCGACCCTGCTCACCTACCCACCCACTCCCCCTACTTGGCCCTGGCCTTCCCCTGTGCTGGGTCATATAAAGTTTACAAGACCAAGGGGCCTCTCTTCCCAATGATGGCCAATTAGGCCATCTTCTGCTACATATATATGCTAGAGACTCGAGCTCAGGGGGTACTGGTTAGTTCATATTGTTGTTGCACCTACAGGGTTGCAGCCCCCTACAACTCCTTGGGTACTTTCTCTAGCTCCTCCATTGGGCTCCTTGTGGACGTTGTACATCGTGGTGCGGAGCCTAGTGCGCACCACGATGTACAACGTCCACAAGCAGTAGTCATTCCTTTTCAGCCTGCTTTTTATTTTAATTAACTGCTTGTGGACGTTGTACATCGTGGTGCGGAGCCTAGTGCGCACCACGATGTACAACGTCCACAAGCAGTAGTCATTCCTTTTCAGCCTGCTTTTTATTTTAATTAACTGCTTGTGGACGTTGTACATCGTGGTGCGCACTAGGCTCCGCACCACGATGTACAACGTCCACAACATGTGTCCTTATTACCAGTTGGGTATATGCCCAGAAGAGGTATTGCTGGGTCCTCTGGTAGTACTATGTCCAATTTTCTGAGGAACCGCCAGACTGATTTCCAGAGTGGTTGTACAAGCTTGCAATCCCACTAGCAATGGAGGGGTGTTCCTCTTTCTCCACAACCTCACCAGCATCTGCTGTCACCCGAATTTTTAATTTTAGCCATTCTGACTGGTGTGAGATGGAATCAGGGTTGTTTTGATTTGTATTTCCCTGATGACTAAGGATGTTGAACATTTTTTCAGGTGTTTCTCAGCCATTCGGTATTCCTCAGTTGAGAATTCTTTGTTTAACTCTGTACACCATTTTTTTAATGGGGATATTTGAATTTCTGGAGTCCAGCTTCTTGAGCTCTTTGTATATATTGGATATTAGCCTTCTATCAGATTTAGGATTGGTAAAAATTCTTTCCCTATCTGTTGGTGGCCTTTTTGTCTTGTTGACAGTGACTTTTGCCTTACAGAAGCTTTGCAATTTTATGAGGTCCCATTTGTCAATTCTTGATTTTACAGCACAAGCCATTGNTGTTCTGTTGGGAAATTTTTTCCCTGTGCCCATATCTTCGAGGCTTTTCCCCACTTTCTCCTCTATCAATTTCAGTGTCTCTGGTTTTATGTGGAGGTCTTTTATCCACTTAGACTTGAGCTTTGTACAAGGAGATAAGAATGGATCANTTCTCNTTCTTCTACATGATAACCGCCAGTTGTACCAGCACCATTTGTTGAAAATGCTTGGACAGATCATCTTAATGAGGAAATGCCCAGATCAGGTTGGCCTGCAGGCATCTTGATTATCTATTGATGTAGAGAAACTCAGTCCTTTGTGAGTGGTATCATTCCCTAGGCAGGGATCCTGAACAATCTAAGAACATGTATAGTATAGCTAACTGAGAATAAGCAAGTATCCTGCTTATTCCATCTCTGATCTTGATTATGGATGTGATGCTCTAAGTTCCTGCCTTGATTTCCCCAAAATAGATTATAATGTGAAATTATAAAGCAAATAAATCCCTTCTCCTCTAGGTTCCTTTTTGTAAGGATATTCATCACCAGCATCAGTGGTCATCATGCTGAGCCAGACAATATCAAAATCCCTGGGGGTTCTGGACTGGTGATTCCTGCTTAGGTGGTTGTCCTGAACAGGACATACTCTGCCGTGCAAAACTATTTCTCTTCACCAACAGGAAGTCCTTCCAGCCTTTGCAGGATGAAGAAGGCACCTTCCCCTGCACCCTCTCAGCCCACCCAGCAGCCTCCCAGTGGCCTCGTTTTCCAGCTTCTGTGTCCCTGTTTTACCCTACTACTGCCACGTCCCAGCCCTCACAGTTCCTGAGAAATTCTTGGCAACACTGAACTTGGAGCCTGCAGACTACTGAGTCCAGAGGACTGGTGACTGACTAAGCCCCCAGGAAGGCGAGCCAGGCTGCAGAAAACAGAGATCCGTGTCAACTCTCCATCCCTCACAGCTTCTCTAGCCATGCCTCCTCTTCCCAGAAGTCCACTCCTCTCTTCCCTTGACTAGCCTCTATAAGGCCTGCTCTGCAAGGCCTGCTCTGCAAGGCCTCCAGCAACTGCTAAGGATGCGTCTCACCTTTCTCCCAGTAGCTGCCTCTGTCTCCTTTCTTTCTGTGCACACCCCAGGAGAACTGACCAAGTTTTTTTTTTTTCTTCTTCTTCTTCTTCTGTCTTGTTTCATTTGTTTTTCTGGGTCGTCAAGTCTATTTTTGGTTAAATCCAAGGTGGTTTTTAAGTCAAATATTATGTTTATAGTCGGCTTGTCATTCGTCCACCTCCCACCCTCTCCCTCTGTTATTATTCCGTTCTGTAATGAAATGAGCACCTGTTCCCTAAGACCTCCTGTTCCCTTTAAATAGAGTGAAGAGACAGCGGCCTAGGCATGGCGCTGCAGGTCTGTAGTCCGAGGACCTGGGAGACAGACGTTAGAGGATTGTAGCTCATTTGAGGTCAGCCTATGCAACGTAAATAAAGAGAGACCTACTCACAGCAAACAAACGAAAGCAATGCCCAATTTAAAAGGGTAAACTGACTGTGGCTTCTTATCTATCGAGCTCACTAGGAAGGTGGGCAAATAAATGTCCCTTCCTGCCTGCCACTGGGGCAGGTTGAGGTGAGGGCTCCCAGCTCGGCGGTGCTCAGTTCCTGGTCAATCTTTAGTCTGTCATGAACTCCTGACCTGTCACTTGCCCTGATGGCTGCTATGGGGGAAGGCCTTTCCCAGCATGCTCTAATGGTCATGGCTTCTCTTGGTGGGGACCAGCTCAGGTTACCTAATGAGAGAAGCACTTCCCAGAATGCATTTTCCCCACTTGCCCTGGCCTTTCTGGCTTTTATCCCTTGCTGTTTCTTGCCTGGTGGGGGCACAGGCAGGTGAACGCCATGATAAGGAGACAGAATGATACCGCTTCATAGACTAGCTCCTGAGAGGTAAAGAGGCACAACTGCCCTGCTCCTGGGAGTCAGCACCTGAGTCCTCCAGACAGGTCGGATGGCAGAGGACTCGTGGACCTCTGGTTGACTGAGGTCATCCTGGGTCAGCAGGTTAGAATCCGGGGGATTCCCACCTTAGTCTGTATTCCACAAGAGTCAACCAACGAGCCAGTCTCCTGAGAGATAAGTGCCTTGTTCTGCATTCACACCCATCTCTTCAATGTCTAGCAATGGCCTGCTTGCTTAATTTGATGCTTCTTTCTGTCTGTGTGGTTGTTGTTTTTGTTGTTATTGGGGTTTTTTTGTTTTGTTTTATTTTGGTTTGGTTTTTGCTTTTTGTTTTTGTTTTTGCTCTGTTTTGTTAGTTTTTCAAGATAGGGTTTCTTTGTGTATCAGAGTCCTGACTGTCTTGCACTTGCTTTGTAGACCAGGCTGGCCTTGAACTCACAGAGATCCACCTTCCTTTGCCTCCAGAGTGCTGAGATTAAAGGTGTGTGTCACCATGCCCAGCGGCCTGTTTCTTTTTGTTTTAAATATTTGTTTACTTTTATTTTAGGTATGTAACTGTTCGAATGCACATATGTATGTATACCACGTGCATGCCTGGTACCTGAAGAGGCCAGCAGAAGGAGTTGGATCCTCTGGTGCTGGAATTAGTTACAGGTGCCGAGAAATGAAGCCATGGCTTATGCCAGAGTAGCAAGTGTTCTTAAATGCTGAGCCATCTCTCCAGCCCAGATGTTTCTCTCTTGAGTCCAGGTGGCTCAGGCCAGATGCCGTCAGTGGAGCATGTATCCCTGACCTAAGCTACCCAGTGCTTCACATTCCCTCCACCCGCAGTCACTGGTTCAGAGGAGGGCAAGCATCAAGAGGCCAGACTAAACAGGCTGAGCCTTGGGAAAGAGGTTCCCATTTCCTTGCTGGCCAGAGTCAGACACATGAGCTGATGCTTTGTAACTCCGTGGATGCTTTGGGAATTTGAGAAGGAGAAGCTAGTGACTGGAGAAAGGTCCTGGGCTAGCCTTGCCCCAAGTTACCTACTCATGGTGTTTTCACAGAGGAACTGATTCATCCTTAACATGAAATCAGGCTGGGTCAGATTTCTAGGTCTCTGAAGTGAAAGACATCCTCATCAATACATGGGAAGGAAAAAAGACCAAAAAGAACACAGAAAATGTATTCTTAAATATCGACTGTGTTAGCTTCAAGTGGTAGACCATACGTTATCTTCATTTCCCTCCATATATTTTATCTAATTTTCCCGGATTTGTGTAACAAGCATGTTTTGTGAAGAATAAAACAAAGCAAGACCTCTGTCACGAATGGCTTCTTCAGAGAGGTAGAGTCTAAGGGGACAGAGCCCCTGCCCTGCCTGAACTTGGGAGTCACAGCCATTCCCTCAGAGAAGGCCAGGGTCAGGTGTCTCCATGCAGGCCTCCTGTGTGGCTCTGAAGAGATTTGCTCAGAGCTTAGCGAGGCAGTCCTTCTCCATGCAGTGAGAAGTAGCCTTGCACAACTGTGGTCTCCTGTCTGCACAGGCCAGAATAAAATGTTTCCCAGGGGGTCTGAAGGTGCCTGGTTGGGAGATTTCTTGTAATTGTTTTAAAGTCCAAACGTGCTCTCCAGTGTAAACTCTACAGAGGGCAATACTATGCCACAGTGTCCAAGGGCAGACATGCCTGGAAGGCTTTTGGTCCCTCTTCATGGGGTATCCATGGGTGGCTCACCCGCTTCAGACCATGCTGGTCCTCTGGCTCTCTCCCCTGTACCATCCACTCTGGCACAGTCCTGGTATCTGTTTCCGTACCATCGCTGACAGTGTCTATGATCTCAGTCCCTCCTGATACCCCAGGATCCCTTGCTGCTTCCTGTCTTCCCAGGAATTTCACAAATAGGGTTTATAAACCCTGTTTAAAGATGAAGATTGCAAGGCTCCGAGATGCTGACAGTAGGTCCAAAGCCACACAGCCAATGTCTAAGAGATGTCTGGCCCAAGTCTCGACCCCGTGCCCAGAAGAGTCTTGGGCAGTGTGAGCACATGCTAAGTACTTGTCAGGTAACAGAAGTAGAATTTCCTTAGGACATTCATGCCGCAAAGCTCTCTGGAAACTCGTCACTGTTTAATTTCATCTGAACACCTGCTTGTGAGCTCAGTGTGAACCTAGAGAAAGTGTGTCCCAGGCAAGTCAGGCTATAACACACACACACACACACACACACACACACACACACACACACACACTCCTGTAATGACCCGCCTGCAACTGATATACTGCTAAGTAGCATTTCTTGTACTGGGGAGATTCTATTTCCACACTAGCAGCAAATATGACCTTTGAGTCAGCTGCCAGCTGCTCATAATTCTGACAGATGCAAGCGCATTTCTGGGAAGCTGTGGCCACTCAGGACCTTGCAGATCAGCAAGCAATGCTGGCGGCTTTGGTAAGATTGATCGGCCCGTGAGAATCCCATTTACAGCCCTAACAGAGCCTCGGTTTACCACGGCCTGGGCACTAATGACTTCGACAGCTCCGATCTAAATCTGTCAGCCAGAGCTGGTGGCGATATTAAAGAGCACTCTATTTATACGAAGTGGCAATTAGGAGGACGCTCGCCAATGGGCCTCCTCTTCCAAGCAAATCCCCAGCCTTCCAAACAGTGTCATGCCTGTGGTTATTTTAATCCGCTTGGAATTTCGGGGATATTGATGTGATGGGCCATTGAGGAGGATCAGCCAGGTTTATTTCAGCTGACATTTCAGAGAGCACACTCAGGTTCCTGCGACGTGCCCAATATCCTCTGCCCTGTCCACAGCTCACTGCTGGGCAAGGCGGTGAGAGGACAGGAAGCAGCTGCAGAGAAGGAGGGCTCTTCCTCCTCAGCCCTGCCCTCTTCTGCCTCCTCCCTGCACGGTCTCTCCAGGCCTCAGCTCTTTCTCAGAACCCCTCCATCCTCTCAGCCGCTGTTCAGTCCCCTTCTTGCTTTGTTCTAGAAAGGAAATAAACATGTAGATGAAATTACCAGACAAAATACAGCTTACAGGCTGGGAACACTTATGTGCAAGGTGCTAGGCCTTAAGTTCAAACCTTAGCACTGCTCTCTCTCTCTCTCTCTCTCTCTCTCTCTCTCTCTCTCTCTCTCTCTCTTTCTCTTTCTCTCTCTCTTTCTCTCTCTCACAGACACACACACGCGCACACACACACACACACACACAGAGCCTGCCTGAATTCTGAATTTAATGGTAAATTTCAGAAAAAAACAATAGAGAAAAATCTTTTTCAGCATGCAATGTTTGGGGATATACTCACATTACAAGCTTTATTATTTATTTAAAATTCACATTTGACTGAATATAGCTTAGAATATAGTCCATTTAGAACCCGCTGAGAGGCTCAGCCTTCTCATGCTTACTACAGACTTCTATTTCCAGCTCCTGGGGAAGGCCTGGAGAGGTCAGGTAGGTTAGGAGGGGGACAGGAGGAGCTGGCCCTTGCCGGCTGGAATGAAAATGTTTAACTAGTGTGTTGGCTGGATTTATGTTAACTCGACCCAAGCTAGAGTTGTCTGAAAGGAGGGAACCTCGTCAAAGAAAATGCTTCTCTAAGTTCAGCTGTAAGGTATTTTCTTAGTGATTGATGTGGGAAGGCCCAGCCCATTGTGTGGGGGCACCACCCCTGGACTGGTGGTCCTGGGTTCTATAAGAAAGCAGGCTGAGCAAGCCATGAAGAGCAAGCCAGTAAGCAGCACCCCTCCATGGCCTCTGCCTCAGTCCCTGCCTCCAGGTTCCTGCCCTGTTTGGGTTCCTGTCTTGACTTCCTTCAGTGATGAACAGTGAAGGGAAGCATAAGCCGAATAAACCCTTTCCTCCCCGAGTTGCTTTGATCATGGTGTTTCATCACAGCAATAGTAACCCTACCTAAGACAAATAAATCTATCAGCCACAATCGTGGTTGCTTGGCTGCTGATGGCAACCAGAGTTTAAGTCTGGAGACAGCTCTGATTGTTCTCACGTGCCCAAGGATAAACAGAGAGTTTGGCACTTTTGCCACTGGGTGTACAGTAGCGGCAACAGTGACAGTTGTAACTCCAGGCCGCCTGGCCCGATCTGTGCAGATTCCTTCTGTAAGTACCACACCTGTGCTGCCATAGATACAGGCCTCCGGGAATGGCTGTGAATGTTAACACCCAATCTGCCCGTCCGTGATGCTGGAGAAGAGATGTGGTCAGCCCGAGAGTCGCATGCTGGTCTGAGAGACTTCATAGTTGGAAGCTGGAGGGTTAAGTCTGACCTCTGCCTGTAGAGTTCATGCCCTTACCCATGGTGCTGTGCAATACTGAATGAGGACTGGGTCCCTTTTCTCCTCCATTGCCTTAGAACTTACAGTTGGAGACTTTAGGACCTGGACCAGTGTTCACTCACCCACCAGGGATCCCTCATGCCTTGCAGGGAACTGACTATGGCAGACATGATGAAGGACAGTGTCATTGATGGATAACAGATGGATAACCCTTAGGTCACGTGCAGCTCAGCTCTTCATCCTGACTTCAGAAGGTCCAGTACCACCCTTTTTGTTTCTCCACAGGCCACACTCCAGCCTGGGTATGAGGCTGTGGGCTCTCTGAGGATTATGTAATATTTTCACAATGTCCATTGGCTTGCCAGTCCATACCCTGTCCCTCAAACCAGGTTATGGGAAGCTTTTCCCACTCTTGGGGCCCTGCTGCATCCCCGGGAGCACATCACCTTCAGGAAACCCTGCCCTCTCTCTGCCCACAGCAAGAAAGACAGGTGGAACTAGGTAGGTCACTGCAAGGGCCAGCCCCTCTAGCCCCTCAGGGATGGAAAGCCTAGGGCTCCGTAGCCTAGAGGACCTACTGAGAAGACTTCCCATAACCCAGCCCCAAGTCCTCCGTGCTTGATTCTAAACTATGACACGCCTTCCACAAGTCCCTGAATTCTCCTCCATGTCCCTCACATCAGCCTGAAGAGGTTCCTGATGAAAAAACGTGGGCTGGCATTAAAAGCCAGTTCTGACAAGGCTGTCAACAAGCCCTGTGGCATCTCTCTGAAGTGCGCTGCCAAGGTTAGGAGAGAGGGCAGGAGGCTGAGGAAGCTGCAGGAGCCCGAAGAGGAGGGCAGAAGTAGATACCAGAGCAACAGCTTTGGGGTGAGGGGAGAGGACACCACTGAGATGCAGACTATGCAGGACAGAGAGAACAAAAGTAAGAGATCACACGCACATGTCTGCGTGTGCGTGTGTGTGTGTGTGTGTGTGCGTGTGTGTGCGTGTGCATGTGTGTGCGTGTGCGTGCGTGCGCATGCATGTGTGTGTGTGTGTGCGTGCGCGCGCGCGTGCGTGGGGGGGCAATGCCGACAACTGAAAACTGAAACACAGAATGCTGGTGACCCGGGACCTGTGGTCTATCCTGTCCTCAAGCCCACTGGGGCCAGCCTGCCCTCTGTGATCTGCCAAATAACAGTGACAGTCTTCAGGCAGGAACTGTGAGTCCTACCTACTCAGTATTGGAGAGGGAGAAGCTTCAGGCAGGGCTATGCACACCTGTATGCCTGATGTCCCCCCCTCCCCGCCCCCAGGCCATAGTTTGGTAGCCTTGTCCTTTGGCCATAAACATGTCCGACAGTGGAAATAACCTGGAAACTCTGAGCCAAACTAGGACTAGGCAGGGGACAGGGCCCCAGCAAATTCCCTGGGATCCAGGAAGGCCGGGCGGGACACTAGGAGTTTGCAAGGAGGTAGAAGGGGTTGCCAGGTCAAAGGATGGGGAGGACTTGGGACAGGAGTAGCAGGGCCTGAGAGGACACCAAGGATTTAATGCAGATTGGGTGATAGGCTACACGCTGACCCTTCTACAGCATTGTGTGATTGACAGTTTCCTTGGACCAGACTGATCCTACAGAGGGCAGGGGTGGGGGTGGGGGTGGGGCAGGGTATTAGAAGTGTCAGTCCTGCTGTGTGGTAATAATTATATTACATTTAGCATGTAGTCACATTGAACACCAGGCCTGTGAGTAATCTCTCTCTCTCTCTCTCTCTCTCTCTCTCTCTCTCTCTCTCTCTCTCT
>NC_034599.1:56489560-56560104 GCF_900095145.1 Mus pahari | reverse complement strand
TCCTCCTCCTCCTCCTCCTCCTCCTCCTCTTCTTCTTCTTCCTTCACCCCTCCCCTCTCTTTCTTTGAGACAGAGTTTTGTAGAGACCAGGCTAGCCTTGAACCAGGAATAACATGTCATTTGTAATCCCAGTGCCCCTTACTGGGAGATAGGAGGGGAGACAGCTGAATCAATGGAAGCTCATAGTTTAACTAACTTGACTGAGACATCAGCCAAGAGACCCTGTCTCAAACAAGGTGGGAAAAGGATGACCTGAAGGCTCTGTGGCACTTGTGCACTCAGAAACCATACACAGGGGCATGCACACACTATTACGCTCACATGTCATGCTCACGCACACGACACACATGGATGTGGGCCCTGCTTTCAGGGGTTTTGTGGTGGTTTGAATAAGAGAGGTCCCCATAGGGGCATATATTTGAATGCTTGATTACCAGGGAGTGTTGAGAATTAGGCAATGTGGCCTTGCAAGAGGAAGTATGTCCCTGGGGGAGGCTTTGAGGTTTCAAAAGCTCAAGCCAGGCCTAGCGTCTCTCTCTTCCTGCTGCCTGTGGATTCTGATATAAAAATTTCAGCTTCTTCTCCAGCACCATGTCTACCTGCCTTCTGCCATGCTTCCTGCTATGATGATAATAGACGGAACCTCTGAAACTGTAAGCCAGCCCCAATTAAATGCTTTCTTTTATAAGAGCTGCCATGGTCATGATATTTCTTCACAGCAATAGAACACTAACCGAGACAGATGCACAGCTGTGTGAGGGAGTCCCTCTCTCAGGGGTCTCCCCAGAATACCCACGTGAGGATGGCAGAGTCAACGGTGTCTAAGGGTAGAACCCAGCCCAAATGCTACAGAAAGATTAGAGACAGCAGAGGGCTTCCCAAACAGAAACTGGATGCAGAACACTCTGAGAGGGCCTGGCAGTAGACAGGATTTTGGTGGCCAGGGGGAAACTATCTTCCACCCTAAGACTTCCACTGGGACAGACGATAGAGGGGTGAGGAGCAAGACTAGGGTCTCCATTTCACATCTGTCTACGTTCCCCACTGTGTGGACAGAAGGAAATGTATGCAGGATGTGCCTCCCTGCTTCCAATCCCTCTGCCTTGGTGTCACAGCTGAGTGACCCACAGACTTCCTGAGGTGTCTGTGAATGCTCGTATTCCATCCACTAGAAGAGGCAGAGGCTTTGATGGACAGGCATCCCGCTCCTCTCCAAGGCCCCAGCAGACTTGGTTTAATTTCCTGTATGTGTGTTTCTAGTCTACTCCTGAGAGAGGCCTACTGACTATTCTTTCTGGAATGATGCTTCCATTTGGAAAAAGATAGGGATGTCGTCCTTTCTTTCCATGCATAGCTTTTATAAAGGGCAGCGTGGCGGAGCAACTATAGACTGGCGAGCAGTACTCAGGCCAAGTCAGCATGGCCGAGACAGGTTGTGCAAGAGTCACAGCCTTGGGATGGCTATCTCAGGACATCATCTGTTGATTCCCATCTCCAGCAAAGGGCAGGCCATGGTCCTTGTTCTTTCTTCTTTCCATAGCCTTCCCCCACCCTCAAATATCCATCTATTTCAGAAAGTATTCAGAGGAGGACCCAGCCTTTCCCTGAGTGCTAGCTTGGGAGAAGGTCCAAGGGACAGGTTCAAGGAGTCCTTGGCTACAGAGCTGGCTTCCTTCTGAAATTCTTCTCCCCCTTGAGAATGTCCCCCAATAAAACCAGGCTGATATTGGAGCATGAATATTAAGTAACACTTAGCTCATGGGTGGAAACCAGACAGCATGTAACACTGTTGGTTCTGTGTGGGAAGTCTGTGTTTTGGATAATCTATTTGGAGGATTTCTTTTGGGCGGGGAGATGGACTCCACCTCTGAGAGAGGGAGGTGAGGCTGGCCAGCTTGGGCTGGGAGGGGTGGTAACGACCACAGCACCCAGCAAATCGATTGAACAGACACAGGAATCAGGCTCCATAAATCACTTTAAAGGGCAGCCACGGGCCAAGCTGGGTTTGAAGCCCAGCATGAGCACTAGAAAGCCAGACATGTCCTACGTCCAAGCTTTCCTTTCCTCAGAGGAGGAAGCAACTCTAGAAGGAGCTAGTTAGGAAGGAAGGCTGGTTCTTAGTCTACTGGGGCTGCAGTAAAAAAAAAAAAAATACCACAAGTAGGGTAACTGGCAAACAACAGAAGTCTATTTCTCATGGTGCTGGAGACCAAGGTTGACTTGGTATCTTAGCAGACCTTTACACCCAGTAGGACCTTTCTGCTGTGTTCTCAAGTGGAGGACTGCAAGGCACTAATTGTATTCATCAGGCTCCAGCCACATGATGTAGTCACCTCCCAAAGGTCCAACCTCTCGACATCACGACATTAGGGTTTAGAATTTCAACATTCAGACACGTAAAAAGGGAGGGGGAAAGAAGCAGAGGAAAAGGGAGAAAGGCACATGAATCTTCAACAGAGGTCTCTTTAGAGTTATGTCATTGATGTGGAGAGATGGCTTGCCCACTAGCCTCAGGAGCTTGATGTTCCTAAATCCAGTGTCACAGTAGAGAGAACCAACTTCCCAAAGACGTCCTCTGACCTCCACCCATGAGCCGTGGCACATACTTGCCATGACATGCCACAGACACACAATAATAACAATGATAAGTTCAAGTTGCATCATTAACTCCTGCCGTGGTGTGTGGTGTGTGTTTACATCTGTGCTCAGCCATTGCTCGTGTATTCTCCAGCCACTATAAATGTTCATGCTAATTATCCTTGAAGACTTCAGAAGTGGCCTCTACCTTCCTGGCTTCCAGTTCATGACCTGTTGAGTGTGTGTGTGTGTGTGTGTGTGTGTGTGTGTGTGTGTGTGTGTTCAGAAACATAATGTCTCTTTCTCTTGAGTGAGAGTGAAAGAGAAGGAGCAGGGTCTTGGTATTAAAATTGTGGGTCAGCTCCAGCACCAGCTTTCTGCTATGCCAAGAGCTTCCCTTACTAAGCTGTTCAACTGCCTTAACCTCCTCGGGTCTCATTTTAACTTCCTGATTGAAGGATCTTCTATCCAGATCCCATACTTTGGTGAAGGGGATCATGCATGCATGGTGATGGAAGACGTGTGGGGTTTCTCCTCCTGGATGGCCTAGAGCATCTCTTACGGTGGAGGGTAGGAGCCAGGGCACATTCTTGGGAGGTCAACAAGAGCTTCCTTAGTATGCTCTGCTTAGATCTCTGGGCTTATCGATGAAGAAAATAGATCGTAGACTACATCAGGCAGGAGAGAGTGTCTACTTCATTTTGCCACTGACAATCCCTATACACAAATCTCCCAATCTTCGGGACCTCAGTTTCCCCTTCTCTATGATAGTACAATGCCTGTCTATGCCAGATACTTTTACAACAGTGCCAGACATTGCAGAACACCCCAGAGAATGGCGGCTGCCATCACTGTTTGATTAGGCCCCAGTATCGCACTGAATCACATGTAACCAGAAACTCCCAGCTCAAGTAAGAGGAAGAACGCCTAGGTCTTTTGCTTGTTTTAGATCTTCGGGTGACTCACTGAAGCACATGACAGTCCCTCGGCGCTGTTTAGAGAACATGGTGAAACTTTAGATGAAGTTTGGCTAAAGGCAGAGTGATTAACTGCTCTCACGCTGGCCCTTCCTTCTCCCCTGGAAAGCCACAGAAATTCAGCCAACGAGATTAAATTATCACTATGCGGCATCAATACCCAACACCGTGCCCATTAAGTGCATTCATTAGCTAGGGAAAGTTTAGCAAAACCCTCTTGCTAGCAACTCAAGTCCCACCCCCTCCCCACTTTCCCATCAAAAGACACCCCCAAGTTTCTATGCACTTATCAAAGACTTCCCCAACTTTCTTCCCAAACTATTCCTTACTAGTCTGGAGTTTCTACCCAATGGAGAAACTGCCTTCCGAAGGATATAAATAGGGCCAATTTAGACATCTCTTTTGTCACGGCTCTACCAAGGACTGAAGGACAAAATAAAGAGATTCCTGAGACTTCTTTAAATGTTCCTTCAAGTCTTAGCTCTCTCCTATGTGAGAGCAAATGGATTTCAATTATACCAATCCTGCGAGCAGGAAACACAGAATTGAGGTCTTAAATTCGCCCCATTCACCGGTGATTCAGGTTTGTTTAGGCTGCCAATGAATCTCTGTGCTGGCAGTGCTAGGGCGCCTGGGAGCTTGGTTTGATTTCACATAGAGAAGCTTCACCATTCAGGGCAGCATCCCAGGTGTGCAAGGCACAAAGGCCTTGATATCCCTGTGATTTCCCATTGAATCGGGAGTCAATCACACAGCTGTTGAAGTCCCTTCTGCACCACGTTGGCCCTGTTCTGCATGAATTCAACATGGGGTAGAGCAAGCCCATGGTTGAGCTTCTGGCTGGTCAAGGTAGCCTCTGGAGAAACACCGCATTTACTCTACTGCCTTGCTCTGGGGTGAAGCAGAAGGTGAAATTTCTCTATGAACTCTGTGCTTTGGCACAGAGGAAAGTGTTTCTGTTCCCTGGTGTGCCCTATTTGCTCCCATTTGCTTATTTCTCTGATGTTTTAGTCTGTATCCGAGTTAATCCTCATGTCAGGTAAGAACTGAGAACCTTCTAGAATATTCTTTCTGCTCAGTGAGCTAAAATATTAGTTTCTGTCACCTCTAGCTAGACTTGCAGCTCTTCAAGATGAGATCATGGGAAAGCGACTTTCTTTACCTTCCAAGGAAAATTGGATAGACCACAGGATGGCTTGAAAGGTATTGTTCTGCTTAGAACTGAGGCTGCCGAGTTAGCTTTAACTATTAGCTTGACATAGACTAGCATCATCTGAGAAAGGAATTGTCTAGATCACTTTGGCCTCCAGGGGATTGTCTTGATTGCTCTTTGAGGGTTGAGGGCCCGCCCACCATCCCCAGACAGGTGGTCTTGGGCTGGATAAGGAATCTATCTGAGCATGAGCCTGTGAGCAAGCCAGCAAGCTGTGTTCCATCACAGTTTCTGCTTCAAGCTCCTGCTGGATTTCCTGTCTTGAACTCCCTCATTGGTAGGTTGTGACTTGCAAGTGTAAGCTATATAAGTCCTTTTCTTGCCTAAGTTGCTTTTGGTCATAATGTTTGTCACAGCAACAGAAAGAAAACAAGAATGTGGTCAGATTGCATTGACACACAAAATTCTGTTGGAGTTTGGGAAGGCTTGAAGAAAAACCCGAGTTCTGTCCTGAGGCAGGCCTATAGAGTCCTGAACAAGTGGGAACTCCATTTTCCTGAAAAGACATGGACAGAGAGATGCCAGGTGAGTTGTGCATCCTTCTGGCTAAAAACGTGGGGCGCGAAGATGGCTTGGTCACTCCCAAGATGTTCAGCTGGCAGGCTGCTGCTGCATGTCTGATTGGCAGCTCAAAGCATTCTGGGGTGGGGGTGGGGATGGGGGCAGGGGTGGGGGACCCACAGTAGCCTTAGGATCTGGCTAGTTGTCTGGAGGCCAGTGTGGCTGTAATTTCAGTGTTAAGATTCTCCTTGGGCTAAGATGCGGGGTAGTATATCATACCAAGGCTCCACACTCATACCCCTCCCACACACAGAGAGAGACTTGTAGAAATGATACTTTCTGCTTTAATGGGACAAAGACAGACTCCCAGATGAGCAGGACTGATGATACATTCTTTTATCAAAGGGCCAAGAGACAATCATCTCTGTGTGAAACTGATGCTAACTATGGTCCAGGCTAAACCGGGGACTTTTCCTTTGCTCTGACACTGAGCAGCAATCCATCCTCACCTGAAAGTAGACTCACCCAGCAGCAAGGGAGAAAAGAAGAAAGGAGACTGGGTTTGTAGTCACGAGACCAAATAGAGGAACGCCGGGCCGGCCCTCCTACTCCGGGAGGAATCTCTCCCCTCAAACACTGCCAGCGGCTCTCAGATGCCAAGACAAAGCAATGCACACGATCTCAACTGTTTTTGAACCATATTTGCTTTCTCTCTTCCTGTGCATTTCTGTTTGTAGAACTAAAGGTCTGGAAAGAGAAGGCAATGTGCCAAGAGGTAGTGGGGACATGGCTCCAGTGGTGGGTCCCTGTCACCCAGCTCGGGGCATTTTGTGCACGGCTTCATTTGCTCCTCATTACTGGCCTTGAAGACCCTCGTTGGCCAGTGAGACCCTGCACTGTGAGCATCCTCAGGAGCAGCTGGTGTGTCTTCACAGCTGGCTGCTCAGCATGGGAGCAACACCTCGCCCCAGGGATGCTTTTCCTCGGGACCGAGGAAGATTGTGACTCAGTTGGGGAGAGCTCTCTCCTCCGTGGAAACTCTAGAAACAAGCCTCTTGTTTGGCATGTCCAGGAGGCAGCTCCTTTAGGAAGGGGCTGGTGGCTCCTTAGAAGTCACTGGGGAAAGTGGTCAGCAGAAACGGCAGTGAAAAGAGCCCCAGGACTTGCAAGCTGGCCTCCCCCATTGACTTTCGGTTCCTTGACTTAGGGCTCGGATGCCTCACAACCGTCTTGGTAATGCAGTTGACCAAGGTCAGGCGTCTAGGACTCCAGAGTCCTTGGAACTGTATAGAGAGATTCTTCGACATGCCACAGAGGGAAGCAGCTGAGCTTTCTGTGTGCTAGGTGGGCCCCAGTTCAAATCCTGCTCCTCCCACGTGTTGCTTGCTCAGGGCAATGGCTTAGGGTTTCTAAGTCCCGCTTTCCTCATCTGTTGAGGAGACTAGAATCATGTGGGTTTGGGTGGAATGGTACACAGACTCTTGAGATAACAAATCAGTTTGCATCCCTTTGGAGTAGAGATCTTTTGGGGGGAGTCCAAATATCCCCAAATCCCTGAATCTTCCAGCGGAGATGATGTGGGTGGCAGTGCCTGACTGCCCGCTTTTGTCCGCGCTGTTTCCTTGGTGTTGATTCCAAATAGCTGAAGCGTACTAGAAGAGATCCAGGAGCATCTACAGAACGAGGGGAGAGCTTGGGAGATGCAAAATGACGTCGGTAGAACTTAGGCTATGCTGTCCCCCAGTGTGTCTGGACTCCAGATAGCTATGACCTCTCATTTTTGTTTCAAATCCCCAGGTAAGAGACCGTGATTGGCCTGTCCCAGGCTATGCATCTATCTCTCTGGGCCAGGCAAGGTGTTTGTGTCACCTGCCTTGGAGGTGAGTATGAGAATTCAAATGTTGGCTTTGAATGAAGGGAAAACGGTGTGTGAGGGACTTCTGCAGAAACCATAACCGCATTCAGCCAGGCCTGTGGACATAGGGAACACACTTATTGCTGGAACACATGCCACTTGGAAATGTTCTTTATTATTAATAATAATTAATAAATAAATGGTTCAGAGAGTTCTAATTTTCTCTTGCTACCCAAATTAGCATACTTCCCCCGAGTTTTCCTAAATCACTACCTTTTTTTTTTTTTTTTTTTTTTGGATAATGTGTATATAATTACGGCACGCTCTCTGATTCCACCCAAACTCGGTCTTTGTTAGGTTGGCTGACTCTGCCTGCATGCTGTCTGCCACTGCCGGGGCGTCCCGAGGAACCGTTGTGATGGATGGAGTCAATCCAAGATGAGCCTTCCAGTTTGTCTTTCCTGAGTGTTTTTTTTTTCCTTTTCCCCTCCCCATCACAAAGGGGAGAGGGAGGTGGGGAGAGAACGGGGATGGAGATCCAGTTGTGATGTTCCTGGTTCCTGGGATTGCTGTGCCAGAAGGTTCCATGGCTGCATCGCCGACAGAATTCAAGCACCCACCGCAAGCTTCTACTTCCGGCTGCATTGTTCTTACCAATTACCGGAGCGGCCTCGGGTCTCTCCCCGTTAATTGCTGCGAGCAGGGAAGTTTTACTCAGTGCACAGCGTACCCAAGCATGTATGGAGTTTAATGAGTCATACTAACTCTGCACTCTAAGCAATTAGGTAAATCTAGCTGTTAGTTAGTGAGGCATAAAATAAATTTAATCTCTCTTCTAAAAAATCAATTATAGTGCTGTAATGTATAATTCAATTTGGGTCATGCTACATAAATTTTCTGTTTTTAGTATGTTTTTAAACTGGTTGTTATTAGATTTCACAGCTCTCTGTCTCTGTGTGTGTGTGTGTGTGTGTGTGTGTGTATGTATGTATGTGTGAGTGTGTGTCTGTGTATGTATGTATGTATATATGTGTGAGTGTGTGTATGTATATGTGTGTGAGAGAATGTGTGTATGCATATGTATGTGTGTGAGTGTGTGTATGTGTCTGTGTATGTATGTATGTATATATGTGTGAGTGTGTGTGTGTGTGTGTGTGTGTGTGTGTGTGTGTGTAGGGTGTGTAGATGTAGGCTGAGGGACAGACACATCATTAGAAAATCTGGATGAATTAAGTAAACAGTGGGTCTCTACTCCCGCTGCCCTAATCTTTCTGAAGCACCTGCTGTGTCTATTATCATCGTAGAAGGTACAGAGGACCGGGCGTGGTGGTGCACGCTTTTAATCCCAGCACTGGGAGGCAGAGTTAGGCAGATTTCTGAGTTCGAGGCCAGCCTGGTCTACAAAGTGAGTTCCAGGACAGCCAGGGCTACACAGAGAAACCCTGTCTCGAAAAACCAAAAAAAAGAAGGTACAGAGAACTTTCAATAAGTAAATATCTGTCCTCAACAGATTCAGTGCCATGGATGAGTGTAAGACCAAAGCAAACAGAAATCAGAAAATGATCGGTGAGATGGGAAATGGAGGTCAGATAAAAGTAATAATGTCAGAGAAAGGATTCAAACCTGGATTCGAACACTCCACTGCGAGACTGGCCTGTGGCTGAGGGCAGGCAAAAACCTGTCTAAATACTGCTTTTCTCATCTCCAAAATGGGACCAAGAGCTTGTCTTAGTCACTGTCTCCTTACTGTGTGATAAGGCACTATGACCAAGGCAGCTTTTTAAAAGAAAGCATTTAATTGGGGGGCTCACTTACAGTTTCAGAGGGTTAGAATCCATAACCATAATGTTCAGTAGTGTGGCGGCAGGCAGACGGGCATGGTGCTGACACGTGAGCGCTCACATTTGATCCACAGGCAGGAGACAGGGAGAGAGAAAGAGACTCTGAGAATGGGTGAGCTTTTGAAACCTTAAAGTCTACCTCAAATGGCACACCTCCTCGAACAATCTTTCCCAAACAGATCCACCAACAGGAGTCCGTGTATTCAAACATAGTAACCTATGGGCATTACACATTCAAACCATCACAGAGTGCCTTTGCACAGGGTGTTTGCGATAAACGGGGTGACATGGGCTGGGGGTACCCTCACCCCAGTACCTGGAATCTGCTTCTGAACATTCGGTATCTGGAGGGACAGCTGGATCCTCCCTCCTTTCTTGTCACCCTTGGGACCTGACCTGGCACTGACTTGGCATCCAGCAAACACTCTAGATGGAGAGAGAGACAGAGAAGTGATCTGGGTGAATGTGGGCGGCATTTGAAGTGGGAGCCGATGACAAGGCTGGCCTGTACCAGCTGTTGTCCTGAACAGTGGAGCCCACTGAGCCTGCCTCTCAGCTCAGTAGAGCTATCCCTGAGTGCAGGAGAAGAAGCTGTCCAAGACCACATGGTAAGGAAGATACAGGCTAAAGACTTGAACTCAGATCTTCCCATCTCCTGAACCACCTTGCCTCCCCACCACCACGGAAGGAAGGAGAGAAAAGGCCGAGGGGACCTGGGACTCACAGAGGAGCATTTGTTGAGAGTCAGAGGTTAGAAAATCCCTCCTGCTGGAGCCCCCAGAAAGCCGCTCATTCCCCTAACCCCTCCCTGCCCTTTGATTGTGTTAATGGAATTCTTAGAAAAATGTACACACTGTTCCATTTCCCTGCTAATCTCCTGGCAACAGCCATGGTCCCGGGCATTATTAAAAATGTGAAGACTTCATCCCAGCTGTGTCTTTCCAATTTTCTTGCTTTCAGGGGTGCTGAGCACTGCTGTGAGCAGGCCCACCTCCTCGGTGCTTCAACACAAGCTCAGCAAGTGTATCCGCAGCTCATCCCAAGGCAACTAGGGCCATGAGGCTAGACAGAAACTAGGGGGCAGGCAGGGGGATTCTATAAAAGAAGGTTCTCAAGGTGGTCTCTGTTAATCTAGTAGGAGGCCCTGGGCCTCAGTCATCCCCCCAAAGCCTGCTGGTCCCCTGCCCCCCCCCCCAGTGACTTCAAGATCACACTTGCCACTGGCTGCATTGGAGCATGAGGGCTCTGGAGGTACCTGGAGTGCTCCTGTGTAATAGGCTGTGAGCCTCGCTGTGCCAATGGTTGATTTCCTTTGCCAAGCCAGTGGGTCATTAAAAAGCACATATCTAAAGTCGGCCGGGTTCAGTAGCTTCCACAAAATGATCCCCATCACAAAATAAGCCTTTCATTAGTAGAACAACTCGCCCAGATGAAACCCAACTTTCATAGACATATACCCAGTGATGTTAATTATGAAATGAATCTGCACATGCATGATTTATGGGCCTTTGACTTTAAAGAGAGAAGGAGAGAGAGAGAGAGAAAAAAAAAAAAACTGAGCCGCCTTTTTTATTTATGCTTACTGCCCTCTGAAGGAATTCATAAGAGAGAGATACCACAGAAGGTTCCAGGGCTTCTTAGAAGTTTAACGTCCCTTTCAGTGACTTTTATGCTTTTGCTTACATCAATCAGCTAAATATTTATTGAATTCTCAACTGGCTGGCACAGAGCAGGGGGTGCAGGATGGGGTTGGGAGAAGGGGCTCAGGATGAGTCATGGTGACAAGTTATGTAGCTTTGAGGGACCTTGGAGAACACAGAGCTTACCTCCCTTAAAAAAAAGAAAGGCAAGTGAGGCCAGGAAACAAATTAAGTCGTCAGAATTCAGAATTGCAGGGTGAGTCAGGTTTGTCCTGACGGCTCTGCTGGATGCTTTCCTTATACCCGGACCATCGATGGCGGAGTTTGCTGGTTGCAAGAGCAGTACGTAAAGCATGTTTGGAGTATAGGAGCAGCTAAGCCAAGCATCTGTGTGTATCATGGGGGCGCCATCCAGGAAGCTGTTGGCTCCTGATGCATGCTGGGGGCAGGGGAGGGACATTGTCTTCCATCCTGTAGCCATCTGGTTCCAATGGATAATTTCACACCCATGTTCATGTATGTGGATAGCTCTGGTTCAATTCAACTGGTCTCAAGCTGAAGCAAAATGGCGAGAAGGGAGACGAGGAAGGGGGGAGGGGTGGGGAGAGAATCAGAGTTAGAAGTGAGAGTCATCAGAACACATTATATCCAGGTATGCAATTATTGGAGGATACATTACATTTAAAGTAAATACATAAAGCTGAATCCCCATTTGAAATCAAGTCCAGCGCCTTGCTTCTCAAACTTCAGAGTACCTGGTGATCATGAAGAATTAGGTAAAAGTGCAAGGCCTGACTGACCCTCAGAGATTTGGGCTTCAGGGTATGGGCAATCTAGAGAACACCTTGTTCCCATGAGTTATCACAATAACCGTTTTGTTAGAGGTTCAAAGTGGGCCCTGAACATGTGCTTTTCCTTGGGGCTTATATTCTTGCTGCAGCACTGTGCATGCCACATGCTGGCTGGATTCCTCTATCCCTCCATGTTAGTTATTATTCTTGTTGCTACAACAAAATACCCAACAAAAGCCATTGAGAGAGGAAAGGTTTATTTGGGGCTCAATCTGAGGATATGATCTATCACTGCAGGAAGGCATGACAACAAGAGGTGAGGCAGGTGGGTGGTCACACTGCATCTGCAGTCAGCAAGCAGAGATGAACCCTAGGGCTCAGCTCAGGTGTGGTTCTTCTGTCTGCTTCATCACTAGGGTGTAGGAACTCCACTGGACAGATAAAACTAGAAGCCATCACGCTTAGGGGGTGAGAAAACGCAGCCTAAATTGTCAGACGCTGTAGCTGGGGTTCCCTGACTCCTGGGATTCAGATGCCATTGGAAACCTCACAGAAGTTGGGAATGAAGGGGGCCTGAGGGCCTGTGGGGAGGCCTGGGACGGTGATTCCTAAACTCCTGGGCACCCAGACATGCTAGGTCTCCGGGAGTTGGGAACAGAGCTGGGTCCTCTGGCTGAGGAGCCCAAGGCTAGGGGAATGGGGAGCTCCGGCTTATTCCATAATCGATTGTCCTTAGGTTAGTGGCCATTGTCTAGGAGCGTGGAGGTGCCTTCTGTGGGAGACTTAGATGGTGCAGCTCTATGGACGAAGGCTTTCTCCATGGTGGTTCTTGTTAAGAGAGACCGTCTTGGTTCCAAACCGTTTAATGATTGCTTATCATGGAATATGGGTGCATACCGCCTGCTCAGGGTGAATCAGAGATTAAATACCTTTTGCAGGGAGGAATACCCGGCAAGGGAACCTTCAGAACCTCTAGATACTTCATTAGCATGGAGAACTCTTGTTCTGATCTAAGTGACCATAGGTCACATTCCTATGTGTGTGTATGGGGGGGGGGGAGGGTGTCACGTGACAGGGACCTGGTCGGAAGCAGATGAAGCTCCTACTGTTCTCTCAGAGGTGGGCTTCCAATCCACGCAACCTTACTAAGTTTCCTGGCCTCGGTCCACTGCCCCACATCACGGTCTCCTTTTTATTGCATCCTTAGCCACATCCCATGGGATGGTGCTACCCACAGTACCCATCAGTCTAGAATCCCTCACAGACATGCTTACAGATCTGTCTCTGGGGGGACTCTAGAGCCTGTCAGGTTGATGGTATCAACTGCCATGTCATCTCATGTATCTTCCCTGTTCTGTTCCTGGGACTGTGTCTGGGCAGAGGGTGTTGGGGATGTTCTTTCTGGTTTCCATCCTCCTCTGTGCAGAGGTTTCTCCCTCTTCTGACACCCATTTCTCTTCCACGAATCCCTTGGCAGGACAGAATCCTGGAGGCTTCAGCAGCTGCGTGGCACCGTCTCTGTGTTCTGTGCCTCATCACCCGAGCCCTCCCCACCATCCACAAACTGGGGTTTCCACATCGAGCTTCCCCAGTCTCCTCATGGTACATGCCTTTTCTCTGTTTCTGGAGTCCCACATCCTACCCTGTTCCCTTCCATTCCCTTTTTAAAAGTCCATGATTTATTCATCATCTACATTTTTCATCTGCTTTCAAATATTAAGAAGGCATAGTTAAAAAAAAAAAAAAAAAAAAAGGCGAGTGTGGCATTGGAGAAAGCTATGAGCCCCCGTGTCTGCGACCCTCCCCCAAAGTAGCAGGTGCTCATAGCTTGCTGGGTAAAGTTTAGTTTAGAACTCATCATACAAATAAAAAGAAACAAATATTTTGAAGCAAAGGTATAGTAAAATTATAGACACTATTTGTGGTACCACCCCCCAAGGAACAGTATAACTTCTCTTTGCTATTGACGGTACAGGGAGACAAGCCACAGTCCTTTTAAAAACTCAGCAGTACCCCATTGGTGAATTTAGCAGATTTTATTTTTATCAGCCCACACTTAGATATTATTTACTTTTCATTTTTTTGTCATGTACTTATTTGTTTGTTTGGGGGTGTGGTGGGTAGGTACATGTTTGCTGTAACATGCATTTGGAGGTCAGAGGACAGCTTGAAGTTGGTTCTCACCTTCTACCATATGGGGTTGGGGGCAGGGGGGACTGAACTCAGGTTATCAGACTCCACAGAAGGCTTCTGACACAGGAGCCATCTCACCAGCCCAGGAACAGCTTCATTTCAACAGTTACAAACCAGCATTGTTACAAACCAGCATTGTTACAAACCAGCACTGTTACAAACCAGCACTGTTACAAACATGCTGTCACAGATATCTGTGTATGCCTGAAAGGAACTGAACACACACACAGATAGAATTTCTGGACAGAAACATGCATTTTACAGTTCACCTATAGTACCAATTTGACTCTCGAAATTGATATTTACCAATGTTTTTGAGTGGCTGTAACTGGCATACCCTGTGCCCGTCCTGGATGTGGTACTTTTAATACTGTCCTAAAGCAGATGGAGGAAAACACCTGTTTGTCATTTCCTCTTTCTTCTCCTAGTTCTCAGCTCGGTGTCAGCTGGCTTGGGTTGTTCTCTGACGTATCATGAAATGAACGCGGTTGTACTTTCTGCTTTGGTCATCAACGAAGCACACAGGTGTCATTCTCGTGGTGGTGTCTGAACCTGCTTTCTCTGGATAGAACCTCTTCCCTTGGGTCACTTGTAAAGGCAAGAGGGTGTGGGGGTTCATAGTGTGAAAGGCTAGGAGGTTTCAGATTGGGAGTCCATCTGGGGAGGGCCCCCAAGGTGGGAGGCAGAAGACAAGTAGGTACCAGTGGGGAACACCCACGGTCTCACCCCATAACAGCTGTGCTCACGTGACTGCTGCAGGGTTAGGCTCTGAAATGGAGAACTCACTGAAGCAGGCATGGCTGAATTCTTGCCCTGAGGGCTCTGTCCCATGACCTGACCACTTCCCAGTAGCACCTCCTGGGGAACCAGGCCTCAACACCAGTTTGGGTGTCGAGTCACACTCAGACTATAAAAGGCAGCTCGCAAATCCCCACAGTACTGAAGACTATGTGAAGTAAACCCAAAACTCAGGAGCCCTGATCTCAGCTGAGATGGAACCTCACAAAGAGGACTCACGCACACCCCAGAGCACCCCAGCACAGCCCCGCCCACTCCCTGGGTTCTCAGTGCAGGGGCCCTCTAGTAATCAGTAAGATGGCAGGGCTGGAGAGACAGTTCCAGCCAGTGTCAAACTCCAGCCCTAGGTTGGGAACACAGAGACAAAGCCCAGACACTGGAGGTCTGGGCCATAGCCAGATGCCTGGGTAGCAGATGGGTGGCTGGGAGTCAAGTCCCAACTTCACAGCCAGTTTCTTCCTTGTGTAAGGAGCCTTGGCTCTGGGTTTCCTCACGCAGGAAAAGGAAACGGGGATGCCACACTCAAGACCCTCTCGTGAGACACAAATAAGGCTGTATATGTTAAAACTAGAACCCTCTGCAAGTGTAGGTTGTGAGCACTGGATACTGATATCTGAGGATCATCCACCTTTGACCATCCCATCACAGTGCTAGTGCAGATTCCCCTGTAGGGTGTGGGCCAGTAGGCTGTGCACAGATAGCCTGGTCTCCAGTAGAGCATAGGCCTTGAACCCTGTGGGACCCAATGGGTGGTGATTTCCACCTACATGGATGGAAGGTGTTAGATCATGTCTCCTGGACCCCTGGCTGCTGTCAAAGTTACTGCCCCCACAGCCCCCGCAGGAGAGGTGTGTGCCTAGACAATGTCCTAAGCTTCTGGCATTCTGGCTAGACTCCACCCCAACAGTTACCTGACTATAGCCAGGTATGCTCCTCCCCACAGTTACTTGATAGCCCAGCCCACTATAAAAGGGACTGCTTGGCCCCTCCTTGCTCTCTCTAAGCTCTCAACATGCTTGAAGGATGGGATAGGCTTTCCCCTAAGGAGTCTCGGCTAACCTCCCTCCGGAAACGCCTTCCAGTGCTCCTGCCACAGACCAGACCAAAGACTCTCGCCTGTGTGGGAACCACCCAGGGCCATCTCCCCCTACCCTCTCTTCCCTTCGGCCCCGGGGCTGACTGAGCTGCGCCCAGGGCCACCATTCTATTCTGAACTCTCCTGAGGTGTCCAGTGGCGTTCAGGATGCCCGAGGCTGAGAACCTGGCACCTAGGACCGTCCCTTGTCCATCACCCATCGAGCTGGGGTTTAGTGGCTTCACACAGCCAGACACCTACCCGGGGCCGCGTGGAAAGTGTGTGGCAGTCCTTCCTCATCTGCCTGCCCAGAGCACTGGAACTCTGGCTGGTTTTCTCCCATTCCCCTTTATCCCCCCACGCTCCCTGCCCCGCAGTAGGGGACACACTTCTGTCCGCTGTTTTGTCGACAGCTAGGGTTTTGCCACTATAAAGAAGCAGAGAGCACAGGCAGGCCTGGAGTGAGGGGGAGCTGACTCTTTACTGTGTGACTCTGCACAAGTTCCCAGAATCCTCTGGGCTCCAAAGTCCCCTTTTAAAAAGTGACTATTACCACGCAGTTTACTCTGATAAGTTAATGGGCTGTGTTAAAATCCTGGTTCTATGAGCTTCAACTATGTTAATCTTTAATAATTATGGGCCTTGAACACAACAGGTCTCATGTAGCCCAGGCTAGCCTCACACTTATTATTGTGACATGAATGACCTGAACTCCGGATCCTCCTGTCTCTGCCTTCTGAGTACTGGGACTCTATGCAGCAGCCACCACACACTGGGTTACATCTGGTGCTGGGGATCAAACCCAGGACTTCACACATGCTAGGCAAGTGCTCTCCTAACTGAGCTACGTGGCTGAGAGGAGGCTAAGGTTCAGCTGTCTGCAGTCAGGCCCACAAGCTCTCAGTCATGGGCTCCTTCTGGGGGAACTTCTGCTGCCTTCCCTGTTGACACACATCCCACATACTCAGAGAGCCTTCTATGGGGGGTAGAAACTTGGTCTTAAATCTTTCAGCTGTCGCTGGTCAGTGGTGGCGCACGCCTTTAATCCCAGCACTTGGGAGGCAGAGGCAGGCAGATTTCTAAGTTCAAGGCCAGCCTGGTTAACAGAGTGAGTTCAAGGACAGCCATAGCTACACAGAGAAACCCTGTCTTGAAAAACCAAAATCAATCAATCAATCGATCGATCGATCCCTTTCGGCTGTGAGATAGGATGCCTGTGGCTGCCTTCATGCTGGGAGACCTTGGGTGAGGCGTGTGTGTTCCCTTCCTCAGTTTTCTCATGTGAAAAGAAGCATCAGAGCGCTGACTATTGAGTCCTATGGAGGACTCAGAGCTCAGGGAAGGAAGCAGTTGGTAAGCGCCACGCAATGGCTCCTCCTGTGCTCCTCCTGCAGTGTGGCCCAGCCTGCAGAATGGGACTGCTGATCTCAGAGGACAGTTAGGATATTCAAGAGATAAGAATCCTCACACCAGAGACAATGTGACTCCAGTGCAGCACAACCCCTGAGGAGGGAGACATGGCCTTGAGCAGCCAGCCACTCCTCCTACAATTGAGCCCCTGCTGCCCGTGTGAGTCAGGATGAAGCCTGGTCCCACAAGGGGATGTGCCTGGCCATCCTTACCTTCCCTACTCAGGGCCTTCACCCTGAATGATGTCCTGCCTGGAACATTTGTCTTCCACACAGAACACTGGTTTCCTTAGGTTTTTGCTCAGATATCATCCCTCTGTGAATGTGTCCTGAGTGCAAACACACACACACACACACACACGCACACACACACACTACACACACACACACACATATACACACACAACACCACACACATACACACACACGACACACATATATACATACACACACTACATATATACATACACTCACACTCACACACACACACACACGACACACACACACACACACCACATACACACATACCACACATACACAGTCATACCCACACGTGCACACACATACACACATACCATACACATACTTACACACACAACACACACACTCACACACACAACACACACACACACACACATTCATGATTCCCATTCTTCCCACTTTAGTCTCCTCATGTTCTATCTTGACCAAGCTTCTGATTGCTTTTGCACATTTGATTTTGTCTGTCTGTCTGTCTGTCCTCATCCATTGCAGAATTGTTTATTTCTGCGACACATTTTCTAGAAATCAGTAGCTCAAAAGAACAAACAGGCTATTTCATCTCCCAGTCTGTGAGGAGCGTCAGACAGGGCATGGCTAGTGGCTCTCCCACCTCAGCAGCTAATGGTGGAGATGGCTGCTAGCAGAACTGGCAGGTCCAAGATGGCTTCGCTAAGCTGGGACTCACTGTACTGGTGTGCCTCCACACGGCTTCACAGATGGGGCTGGGCTTACTTTGGCCACGAAGCCCGGGGCTCCTGGAGTGACAGGGGGAAGACACAAGGTCTTTCTTCACAGCGACGCTTCTTCCTTGTTCTCTCAGTTAGATCACCATCAAGGCCAACCTGAACTCCAGGGCAGCTAAGGATTCCAGCCCTGCCCTCACTGTCTCTCCAGGAAGGGGCCCAGCACACCGCGGCTCCTTAGTAGACACATCCTGCAGGCTGAGGAGGCGATGCATCTATGTTTTATTTACTTATTTCCTTGTTTGCCATGTGCATTATATGAACACGTGTGTGCTCGTTTGTGTGTCCATGCCTGTGGGCAGATGTCAGGTATCCTGTTCCTGCACCCTCTGCTTCTTTCCTTGAGATGGGGACTTGTCGGCTGGCAGCCAGCACGACCTCGTCCTTCTCCCTCTCCAGAACTGGGATTGCAGGTGCCAACACCACCACACGGGACTTGTCACCTGAGTGCTGAGGGATTTGCAGGCCCTGATGCTTACGTAGCTAACACTCTTGCCTGCTGAGCCATCTCCCCAGCATCGTCCATCCGTATACTCTAGGCAAGCCACCTCAGCTAGAAACCCTTCATACCTTCCCGGGAACAGAACGGGAGAGGTCCTTTCCCTCAGGAAGTCATTTCCCTCAGGTCACACAGCCTATCAAGCCCAGCCTGTAGAACCTTCTACAGAGCCACTGAGCACCTGTCTAAGTCCTTTTTAGATTATGCAGGTGAGGAGCTTCCCCACCAAGCTTCTCCCCACCCCTCCCCCTAGCGTGATTTGTGTAGCCCTCTGAAACGGGGACTTCTGGCATCTAATTTTTCTTCTCCCTTCCTTGGAGACCAGTTTCCCACCCCTGAGATGCTCTGCCAAGGGAATTGGGTTTAATATTCATGAACCAGCCAGGCATGAGTGATTAGCTGACTGGTGTTGGAGGAGGCCTAATTGAATAAGGTATTTACATAACAAGTTAATGCTGTCGCCTGTGGTGCTCCTTTGCCTACACCCCCACCCCCAGGCCCCAAACTTGTTCTTCTTGTGCTTCTCCTCCCCCTGGATGGCCAAGGACACAGAGGCGCCACTGGTGTTGATGTCCACAGCATACATAATGCCAGGAAAAGGAGGGAATAACTGTGTATGGATGACAACACCCTGGACTCCTTGGTAGCCGGCCAGAGCAGGGGAGTTCCAGCGCCCCTCTCCCCTAAAAGCAAATCCCTTCCCCAGGAGCAGGGATTGTAAGTTAAGACTGGCCTTTGACCTAGTTGTACTCACCCCAAACTCTAAAGACCACAGAGGATCCCACCCCACGTCTGAGCTCGCATCCTTTTCTGTGACGGGCTGGACCTCAGTGTGATTGCCAGAGTCTAGGACTATACACCGCCTGCCTGGAGTAACACAGGAAGTGAAGAGACTGAGCACCGTGTTCTTCCTGGCCCAGGGAGATGGCCCAGGGGTTAGCATACTTGCCGTGCAAGTGAGAGGACTTGAGTTCGAATCCCCAGAACCCATGAAAAAGCCAGATAATAGTAGCACATGTCTGTAATCCCATTGTCCCTACAAAGAAACAGGACAGAGAGAAGAGAAAATCTCTGGAAGCTTGTGAACCAGTTAGCCTGGTGTACATGGCTGGACAAAGCCAAACAAAGAGACCTTGTTTCAAACGAGGTTGGAGGCAGGGGACAGACACCTGAGGTTGGCCTAACCCGTCATACACAAGTCATGGCATGTACGTGCTTGCACTCACACGGAGATAAGTGAATAAATAATGGGGGGGGAACCCTGTGGTTGTAAAGACATAAGTCACTATGTTCACATCTTCCCAAAGATCTGTCTTCAGGGTTAGGCCTGGACAGCACTCCCTTTTGGTTCTGCAACTCAGGGTTAATAAGCTCATGAAGTCCTCGTTCACCACAGGCTGGGAGGTGTGCAATGCGTCTGACCTCAGGCGAGAGGAACATCAAGCCAGCCAAGTCCCTTGGCTTCAGTTGAAAGGGCTCAGCAGCCTCTCCCTGCAGGCAAACTACAAAGATGGGCTGGGCGTGTCTGAGGAGAGCAGAAAGCACTAGCCAGCCGCTGAGCCACCAGCTCCAAGGAGCCCTGGAGCAGTGGATGGTGTCCTGCAAGGACCACAACAGTCTGGTTGTGTGCGTGACTTCTGGGGGAGCTGCTAGTCCCTCGAACAAGATGTCAGAGCTCCCCTCATGGGATCTGAGTGAGGAGAAAAAGAATTGTCTCAACAAATATTGCAACCAGGAATCTCAGTAGGTAGAATCTTCTAGTAGACTAGGAAGACACAGTGTGTGTGTGTGTGTGTGTGTGTGTGTGTGTGTGTGTAGGAGTGCAATATCATGTCTTGAGCTTCAATCTTTTTGGTGGCTAATGATGGGTGAAGTTTAGGTAGCTTTCATGGCTCTGAGCTGTATGACGGGGGTCATGAATCTGATATGTCAGTCAAAATGGCGGACACTAAAAGACAGCGCCTGTCACACAGTGGACGGAGGCAGTGTGCAGTGAGGATGGAGAATCTGGCCTTCGTGAACCTCCCTAGGGCTGATCCCCGTGAACACGAAGCCACGGGGGTCTGGACTGTTGGCTCCAGGGCACTGGAGGGGTTAAGGCTGGGCAGCTGTGCCTTTTAGAAGTGCACAGCTGCCGAGCTGTTGATTAAATGTTCCGAACAGAAGTATTTTGGAAGTATCTTATGGGAGAGGAACCCTGCCGCAGGGTGGTCCTCCACTGAGATGAGTTGCTGTTTGCTTTTTTTAAGGTCATGCATGTGATGGTGATCACAGGGTAGAAGGAAGCTGTTTGGTTAGTGTCTTGTCCTCCTCGGTAGCTGCATGGTGACATCTCCTCCTGGCTCCTGCCACCACCACATCCCCACTCTGTGTAGTCTCCCCACTGCTGTGGGCCAGCAGCAGCTTTCTGGCACCAGGATAGCCCAAGGCTATGCTCTATTTCCAGGTTTGCCCACAGGGAGGCCTAACCATTAAACTTGGCAAGGGAGACCCACAAGAAAAATGGCAGTTAAACCAACATCTTAGATGTTGCTAGCAGTTTTGGTTTATGTTCCTTGCCCACCATGACACATTCCCCAGAACCTGTGGTGTCATTCCTGTTCCAGCAGCACTCACACATGCTAAGCTGCCAGTGGGAGGTGGGAAGACATGGCTACTGTTCCTGAGAGTGCTCCCGGTGGGGGAGAATGTCAGGGCCAATGCTGCAGACCAGAGCTAGATATGGGTGAGGTCATGGAGGCAGGTGGTTAGACACTCAGGGATCAAGACAAATCAATATTTTTAAATATGGACAAAGCAGTAGTTTTTTTGTTTTGTTTTGTTTTGTTTTTGTTTTTTGTTTTTTGTCTTTTTTTTTAAGGCCAGGTTCATTGAAAAGAATCTAGACATTGCTTTTTATTTTTTTAAAATGCATTCCTTTGAAATGCTTATCATGGCTGGTGCACTCCCAAGGTGCTGCTTAAATTTCTCATATACGGAGGAATGCCTCGCTGCTGTGCCCTACTCTTGGCCCAGGACCATGGTGTCTCTGGTATCTGCAGCGGGTGAAGGCAGAAGGTTGACTTTTGCTTCTGGGGTTAGCCCAAGTAGCAGCAGGGAAAGGGGGAGGGATCCCCTAGGATCCCTGCTGGGAGTGTGTGGTATAGCCTGGGAGATTCCTCTGACTTGGGGTATCAGAGAGAGGTCAGAGAAGCAAGACAGCTATTGCTAGACCATGAAGCACAGACAAAGAGGAGCCGTCCCTAGCCGCTTGTTCCAAACCCTGGAGTTCAGTGAGCCAGAAAGGAAGCTAGAGGCCAGCCTGGACTGACTGAAGGATGCCTGGGATCCTCGGGAAGCTGAGGCCCAGAATTCCCTGCACTTTCCCATCATGCCCGGCTCTGCTCTAGAGGATGCTTGGGGGGGGGGGACGGGCAGCTGTGAAAACAAGCAAGTGGAAGGTAGAAGATAAGTCGAGGAAAGGCAGGAGCTGGATGCTACACCTCTTGAGCCAAGCCAGTGGGCATCCCTCTGCCTCACCACTCCTGTGGTACTGATGCAGAAACTGAAGCTTAGAGAACGGCTGGCCGAGCCTGGGGCTGAGCTGGGTAACCTGTCCAGCATCAGATCAGACCCCTTGCTTATCCTGTCTGCTTCCTCCGAGTTAAAACACCCTTCCCTGCTCCAGGCTGCTCAGCCCCCAACTGTCACTTCCACCCTTTCCTCCCCTCTTAACTTTCCCAAAGTGAATATCATTATTAATATTATTTGCCTAATTAACACATTGGCTGAATGACAGAAAACATGCAAACAGGTTTTGCCAGAGAAACTCTGTCTGATTAAAACTGCAGCCCGTCTAATTAGATGGAGATTTCTTCATTACCTTCCCCATTTTTAGAAGAGCCAACTCCCTCCCCTGCTCCTGTCCCCACTTCCCTGGAAGGTGGCTCAGCAGATGAAAGCACTTGCTGCACAAGGGTGAGGATGGGAGTTCGGATCTCCAGCACCCATGTAAGTGCTCAGCGCACACAGCGGCACCCCTGCAATCCTAGCGGGGGTGGGGTGGGGTGGGGGGGAGGCAGAGGCAGGCTATCCCTGGAGCAAGCTAAACTAGCTGGAGTAGCAGAATTAATGAGCTCCGGGTTCAAGAGAGAGAAACATGAGATGGAGAGAGCTCGAGGAAGATGCCTGACATCCCCAGCAGGCGTCTGCATCATGTGCACATACATGCTAACATGCATACCTACTCCCACATGCGCCTTGCCTGGAGCACACACACAAAGAAGAATGGTTAGGAGCCCTTACTGAAAACCTGTGCTAGTGAGAGCTTTCTCACACTCCCACATGGGCGGCTTCCAGAGGGAGTGTTGCTGCCGTTTTGCAGATGAGAACACCGAGGCTTCCAGGGAACAGGCCTGGAGTAGACATTTCAGAGCCAGCCCGTTCCAGCTATCACACCAGTTTCCCCTCAGCCTTTTCTCATTCCTCTGCCATCCCTCTTCCTACAGTTGCTAGGAAGCACAGCACAAAGAGAAGTTCCATGACCAAGCCCAGGGTGAGGCCAGGGCTATCCAGAGATGTCCTAAGTTGAGGTCAGCCAGAGTTGTGTGAGTGGCATCTGCAAGAGCCTCAAGAACGTGGGAACCCAAATGGGGAAGGTGCCAGGGCACACTGTGGTGAATGAGGTCAAACAAACACAGTTAGGGGTGGGGCTGCCAGGTGACCTGAGACAAGAAGGCCACAGTGGGGTTACTGGAAGGAGATGGGTGGCCTAGTGCTCTTGCCTCCGAAGGCGGTCCTGTGATTGTGTGAGATTCTGTGTCTCTTCCCGAAGGCCAGATGTAAGATCTCCACATTTTGCAGGCTCAGAGAGGTTGAGAAACAGGGGCAAGGTCACACAGCTTAGAACAGGCTGCTAGTTTCCTGTGGGAACAGGAACGGCTCGTTCTGGGTGACTCCCAAGGCACCCCCAGCCCAGTGGGCGGTAGCTGAGAAGCTGGGGGCCTGGCTGTCTCGGCAGTGGTTTGAGGCCAATTTTACCAGGAAGCCCAAGCCCCCTAGGGAGCATGATCAGAGGCGGGCAGACAAGCCTCATTAGCCGGATCCAGCAAGCGGTACAGTCACCATGGCAGCCAGCCTGGTGCAGACCAGGTGGTTTTTATTACCAAACTTGGAAAACTTTACAGTGGCGCCAACAATGGATCTTTATTCTGCTGTTAATAGCGTGTCTCTTATTAGCATGCATCTCTCTCCCTTCTTAATAACCTTTACATTTCCAAGCTGCATTTATAATTAAGTCATTAATCCCTTACTGGAATTTCTTGGTTTTTTTTTTTTTTTTCATAAGCAGCAAACCAGAAGTCCCCTCTGCCTGTTGAGAACAGAGGCTGAGCGCTCCGGAACTGCTCTGGGAATGTCATCCCAGTTACGGGATCCCAGCCACGGGCTGATAAGCTCAGGTTTGAGGAGGACCTGTCACTGAGGGGCTCAGAGTCAGGGCAGGGGTCTTCTCTTACTCTCAGTGGCTTCCCTACCAAGAGGTAATCTGGTACCTGAGAGCTGTTGACTCCAGAGAACAGTTACTGCCAGGGTAGTGGGGGTGGGGGTGTCTAAGGGTCAGCAATGCGCTCAGTGAGTTGTAGCTGGGTTACAGGTGCTGAGGTCCCCGCTATCTCAGAGGAGCAAGAAGTACATTTGTCAACTCCTGGGTCTCTGAAGTGGATTGAACTATGTCCCATCCAGATTCATATGTCAGAGCCTCCTTAGACCTTAGAACATCTATCTGAGCTCAGTTTTTATAGAGGTGAGGTAAAAAGAGGGTGTTGAAGTAAGCCCTAATCCAGTAAGACTGTGTCCTTAGAAGAGAAGGAATTTAGGATACAATATTTACAGTGGGGACTGAGGGGGCAGTGGGAAGGCACAGGAAGGAGATGGCCATCTCTAAGCCCAAGAAAGAAGGCCTCGGAAGACATCAGCCTGCCCTCTCTTTGACCGTGGATGGCAGCCTCCAGACCTGGAAGAAACTGATTTCTTCTGTCATTGACAGCCTGTGGTCCTCCGTTTCAGCAGGCCCAGTGAGCTTTAATAGCCTTCTTTCTTTCCCAGTGCATTCTGGGTCCTCCATGGCTCTCTGTTCTTGGGATCTTTGAGGGTCCAGAGGAGGAGAGCTTGACTTCCCAGCTCTGCCCCATACCTAGCTTAGTGAAGGATCTTCAATGGACACTAGTGCAGGGGTAGGGAGTTGCTCTATATGGTCCCCACCAGCTCCTGACTGCCAGAGTTGGTCTACAGAGGTGGTGCTCAGTTAGGCTATCTATATGGAAGGCAGGCCTCCCTCTAGGTCAGCAGTTCTCAACCTGTGGGTCTCAGCCCCTCTGACAAACCTCTAGCTCCAAAACTATTTACATTATGATTCATATCAGTAGCAAAATTATAGTTCTAAAGAAGCAATGAAAATAATTTTATGGTTGGGGTCACCACAACATGAGGAGCCTTATCAAAGGGTTGCAGTGTTAGGGAGGTTGAGAGTCACTGCTCTAGGTGAAGGTTCAGACTTGTATGACAGCCTGAGGGACACACCGACGTTAGCCACAGATGGCTGGTATGGGAAGGCTTTGTCAACTGGTAGCTCCAGAGTGACTGACATGGAGGCTTGCAGCCCATCTCTTCCTGCCTTCCCTGACTTGAGGTATTCTCATCTACCAACCGTAGGCTGCTCTTTTCAAGACTTGGCCAGAGAGTCATTAGCAGCCATCAGCCACTGTTCAGGCTGCCTCTTGCTTACCCCGTAGGGGTCATTCCAGATGCTCTTTTCTGCTGTCCACCCATCTTCTCCCTGTGAACCATTAGAGCATATTCTCCTGCATGTCATTTCCCTGTCCATCCGGCCAATCACCCAACACACCCATTTACACAGCATCTGCCATGGGATTTTTGTCCTTCTTAGTAGTCATGGGATTTGAACATAGTGCTGAGGGCTCACAGCATCTCCCCTCACAAGGAAGTAGACGTTAAATCCTCTGACTGGTACTGGCATGAAAGGAAAGTCAGGAAGGCCTGGGTGATGAGAGTGGGACCAGAGGGCTTGGATCAAGATGTCACCTGAGCCTGCAGTCAAGGCTAGTCAGGAAGAAGGGGAAAGGGAATGTCATAGACAATCAGGACAATCCAGATAAAGAACCCAAGGCTCTAGAGAAACCTGAAGCACCGGAGCAGAGTGAGTAGCAAGGATTGATTGGGGAGAGAGAAAGCCGGAAGAGAGTTCCAGGGAGACATGGCAGAGGTGATGTCTTGTTTCTGGGGCTGTCTATGACTTATGCCGGGGAGGTAGTAGGTCCGTAGAGAAGGAAGAACATTACAACTTGTCACCATGTAGATGGGGATGACAGTGTTTGTTCAAAGGTTTTGCAGCCTTCTGGAACCGTCTCTAAGTGTGTTCCTAGAATCCTTTGTCTCTATAGCCCAGACTAGTCTCCAACTTCCCATACTGCTAAAGATAACCATCAGCTTCTAATTCTAAGTCTACACCTCTACGTTCTAAACCTCCTGCCTCTACCATTTAAGTGCTGGGATCAAAGGTACATATGTGCGCTGAGGGTGGGACCCAATTCCTCAAGCAGGCTTGAGAAGCACCTGGACTAACCAAATCACATCCTCAAATGCCACTGTTACAGTCTTTGACTATGTCTAATATGTTTTGGGTGAGAGTTACGCAGACATCTGTAGGCTACTCTAGCGGGAACAGCTGCTTTGTTGATCTTTATCCTCCCTGTAGCCCCCCCCCCCGCCCTCAACACACTTCCTGAAGTCCTGTATGCCTTGCATACATTCACAAAGGCCAGTTTGCTACTCTGTGGTTGCTGTGCTGTTTTGAGGCTGTCCTCTGTGATGTCACCTCTAAGGCCTCTCTCAGCTCATCAACCCTCTGCTGAGAGCCACCATATGTCAAGGCATCAAAGGAATGTGCAGCCAGCCAGCACTGAAGCCACCACGTGGGACTCTGCCTTGAATGCAGAGAAAGCGCCTATTCTACATTATAAGTAAGAGTTGAAATGTCAGGACAGCTGTTTGACTGCCACTTGAAATCAATTCCCAGTGGATCTGCAGGCCTTGCTCCTTGAGGCTCAGGCTGGGGAACTGGACCCAGGAGCTGGGAGCTGGAGACAGATAATGCTGGTTTCCCAAACCCTGTCTCTCTGGGTGTATCAACTCACAGAGACACGTGCAAGTCACCATGCAGAAAATGGGCCACCCCCAAGATGAACCCGCTTGCTTAAAAACATCTGAGCTGACATAGATGTGATTTAGAATATAGAGCTATTAATATTTTACAGATTGCTATCAGCATGCTTTCTAATTGGGGTCCATTTATTTTTACTAGGTACTGTCTTTGTGTTGATCTTACTTGTCAACTTGATGGCATCTGGAATCATCTGGGAGACAGGCTTGTGGGCACCCTTGATTAGGCTAATTAAGATGGGAAGGCCCAGCCAGGCAGTGGTGGCACATGCCTTTAATCCCAGCTCTCGGGGGGACCCTGTGGCTGGGATCCTGGACTGTATAAAGGAGGAGAAAGAGGGCTGAGCACCAGTGTGCATTTGTTCATTACTCCCTGCTTCCTGACTGAGGATGTAGCTGCCTCACGCTCTTGCCACTGTGACTCCCAGGCCGTGATGGACTGTATGCCTTGAATTATGAGCCAAAATAAACTCTCCCTTCAAGTCCCCCTTACCCCCCAGAATATTTTATCATGGCCCAAACACCATGCTATTGCCGTCTTCAACAGGCATATGTCCTATGGAGTATAAGTGGTTGTATTTTACCTCAGCACTCCCTGTTGTTGGGCATTTAGCTTGTTTCTGGATTGTTATGATGATAAATGAGAAGCTTTGAGTATCCCCAAATATTGGACTACCAGTTGGCATCTGTATAGTTGAAATGTCCAAGTTAACATATGTAAGGCTCTCGTCTGTGGCGTTCATTGGCCTGCTTACAGGCTTGAAGCAATTGACACGCAGATCCTTGACTTTAACTCTATAGGAACTACCCAGCTGGGCTATCTCTCTTTTATAAAAGCTGGGAGTCATCCTTTATGTGCAGGCCGGGGCTAGGGAGATGGCTTAGGTGTTTAGAGAGAGCTGCTCTTCCAGAGGACCCAAGGTCCATTCTCAACATCCATAGGGTGGCTTACAACCAGCTGTAACTCTAGTCCCAAGGGACCCAGTGTAAGCACTGCATATATATGGTACATAGACATACACGCAGGCAAAGCACCTCCCCCAACATCATCATCATCATCATCATAAATTAAAGTTTAGGGCTTTAGAAAGAACAATGGGAATTGACCAAAGGTGGAAAATAAACCATAAAATCAACCAAAGACTTTGAACCAAATTGTCTAAGCCCAAGTAGGGATCTTGTCCCAGCGGGATGCTGCCTCCATGGCTATTGATGCCTGAGTAAGGAAGAATTCCCTGACTTGCTATGGTAAGATGGTTGGCACACCTGTCCTTCTGGGCTGGGATCATCTGCTCCCTCCTGCCCATGCTAGCTGGCCCATGCTATGGCAGGTACTCACCTACTAAGTGGGTCTCAGGGATCAAACCCAGGTCACCAGGCATGGCAGCAGGTGTCTTTTACCACCAAGCCATCTTGCCTTGCTTAGATCAGGTCAGTTCCTGTTCAGCCCTGCAGGAAAAGCACAGGGGTGGCCCTGCTCCCACTTAGCAGTTATGCCTTCTTCCGGGGCCAGGGGACGACATACTTCTTTCTCTCTTCACGCTTGGGTGTTGGCTCTTATTTGTAGTTATTCCTCTCCCCATTCCTCCTCCTCTTCCTCCCTGAGTGTTTCTGCCTGCAGAAACACTCCGGTCTGGATTCGCACTGAAGGACGGGAATATCCTAAAAGAGAAAGGGCTGCGAAAAGAAAATGGATGCCCTGTCTATTCACACTGATCAGAGCTCAATTTATATTAATCGGACTTGCTTAAATACAAGGAAAGATTCCCAGCCTGCCCTTGAGTCCCTTTGAAGCTGCCGCAGCGGTCCAATCATGAGCAGAGATGAGTATCTGGTAGGCGGGTCCAAGGATCGTAGGCAGTCCGAGCTATAGTGGGCAGTCCGAGGGCGGTCTGAGGGCGCTGCATTCTGGGAGATCTGGGGAGGTACCAACTCTGGTATGCCTGTGGAGGAAGAGTGATTAGTGGAGGTGGGAGACCCCAATACCTCCCCTCCTCTTACTCCTTTTCCTTTCTTTCCCTTTTTTTTTTTTTTTTTTAAAATACATGTAGCTCAGGCTGACCTTCGTCCTGCAGTAATCGTCTCCCTTCAGCTTCTTGAATCTTGAATGCTGGGATCACAGGCATATAGCTGTGTGCCCTGCTTGGTTTCCATTTGTTTCAGATAGGGTCTCACATAGCCCAGGCTGGCCCTTAATTACATATGTAGCCTTGAACTCCTGATTTTGCTTTGCCCACCTCCCAATTGCTGGGATTACAGCACACACAGCTCCAGGAAGAGAGTCATATACATTGACTGATGCCCACTGAAGTGGAAACTTCTGGTTTCTGTGGAAGCTCAGTTGTGTGATGTTTTTTCTGGAAGCCGTCTTGTGAGAGGCGGTTTGGCTGAAGCAGGCACATGGAGGGCATGTGATGCTTTGCTGGAGCAGACGCTTGAGAGGGTGCATGATGTTTGGAAAAGGTATGAATGGAACCCCACAGACAGGGAACGGATGCTCTTGCACTGTGCAATGTTTCGCTGGTCCTTACTGCTCTTTGATGGTCTCCACTGGTCCTTGCTGGTCTTCAGTGGTCTTTATTTCATAGAGAGAAACACACCAAAGAACTTCTCATGGTACTCCAGCTGATTCTTGCCGATTCATTTGACTCGTGGCAATTTGGCAGAGCCTTGTGGTTTCTGCTGGATCAAGCCACTACCACCGATTCATGTTTGGTGCTGACTATTGGACTGAACTGTTGGCATCCTGGCAAAGATTAGTTGAATCACTCCCAAAAGAACTACGTGTAAACAGCTCCACAACCCTCTTTTCCTATAAACTGTCTTTTCTCTACCTCTGGACAGTGGGCTAGAAGGGAGGTTAAAGCGCTTAAGAACCTTAAATAAAGTAGGCTTTGAAAAATCTAAGCCTACAGCCTCAGCTTGCAACTGTGCAGTTTTAGCTTTTTTTTTTAGGTTACATGTACAACAGTGTCCCTTATCCCACGAATCAGGTTTGTTAGATGTCTGGGGAGGGGGTGTTGAACTCATTTGACACTTTCCTGTCACAATGTGTTAGCCAAAGTGAGAGCTGGGAACCCACAGTGCAAGTTAATGAAGGCCTCTTCCCAGGAGGCCCCTTGTCCGCAAATGAAGCAGTTCTTACCGCTAATCATCACTGGCCATAAAAAGCAAAGCCCTACTAGAAGAGTGACCAGTGGAGAGGCAGGCAGGAAAGCACTCTGAATTCAGGGTCCCTTTTATTTTGGTCTCCTTTGGAGATAATGCTTATAGCTCTTCCCAGATTGTTCCCCTCCTCCCCTTCCTCATCCCTTGCTTCTCCTCCAATCTCCCACCTTCTTCCTCTCTTCCTTCTCTTTCTACTCCTCTCTCTCTTTCTCCTCTTCTTCCCCTCCTTCTCTTCTGGTAACAGATTTCTTGTCCCCAAGATTCCAGCCATCTGCCAGAGACTTGAGAGGAGGCAATCAGTTTAACATAGGGACAAGCCAGACTGGAGAAGCAACTGTCTGAACTCGGGCCCCTCCACATATCACTTTAGCAGGGCCCCTTCACTTCTCTGGGCTGAGAGTATTAACAAGTCAATAATATAATTAATGTACAATGCTTACGCCTTATTTGACATGCAGTAGGGGTCTAATAATTGCGGAATGTTATTATAATTACAAGCATCTTGTTCCCTACCCCAGCTAGGGATGTAGTTCAGTTGGTCAGCATGAATGAAGCACTGGGCTCATTTCCCAGCACCACTAAAGGGGGTATGGTGGCACATGCATGTAACCCCAGCATCCCAGGGCTGGAAGCAGGATGCTCCAGGAGTTTGAGTTTGAGGCTACTCTGGGATACATGAGGCACTGTCACAAAACACAACATAAAAAATCCCCTCCAGTACTCCAGCAGTAACTGAACACTATGCACAGAGTCCGACAGGTGACATTCACTCTATTAATCCTTGGGCTTTTTGCAGTAATGGGAGGGGGATCATTCTGATTCTTCTGCTCTTGATCCACATCTCTGAAATGTGAGCCTCCCCCTCATATCCACCCTACAAGCCCGCAGTGAGAATCCCACAAGGAGACTAATGTTAATCCCAAGCGCTGAAACACCTCATAAAGGTCAGATGGACAAGCATGGGTAGCTGCCGTTGAGTCCACGTGCTCACAGAACCAATATTTTATCTAACCAGATGTCACTTTCACAGACCCAGATGCCTCTCTGTCTTCATCCATGGTCTTGGACTTGAAAACTACAGGTCAGCCGGGAATTTAAAATACAAAATGAACCTTTCAAAATGACGTTTAGTGCATTTCCAGCGCTATACAACCATGACGCATGTGGAGTTCTGAAACACTCCATCGCCCCTGAAGAAAACCCCCTAAGAAATCTTTCCCAGAAGAAGAGCCATCAAGAGTCACCAACCATATCCGGTTGTGAAATCGCCCTTAAGCCAGTCATTCATGAGGCAAGCAGACTTATCATAACTGGCCCATCAAGATCCTCCTGCCCAAAAGTTCCTAAAGTCCGATCCTTGAAGCTCCTGTGTGAAGGTGACAGAATGAATGAGTACAGTGGCAGTGCTGGGTGAAGCACATAAAAATGCACAATAGATGTGTCTGTGTGGTTCATATCCGCGGCCGTCTTAACAGGATCCAGAAGCTAAAACTCAAGGCACGAGTTTCTAGACTGGATTAAGTGAGGTCAGAAGACTTGTTAAATGTGGATGACATTCATGGGCTGGGGGGCCCTAGACTGAATCAGAAAAAGACATGGAGCTGAGCACTAGCTGTCTCTGCCTCTCTGTGCTCACAGACCTACCTCCTGCGCAGGCTTGCCACAGTGACTTCTCAGCTACAATGTATCCTCAGATGATGGGCCTTCCCGCCTTAAGCTGCTTAGTCTGGTATTTTGTTACAACGTTGGGAAGAACAGCTAATGCAGTATCTTCCTGTGTTAATGTCAGAACAGTGGTTAGGGCGCACTCATTCCAGCCATCCTGACTTGCTTCAAGGGATGGAATCCACACAGGCCTCCAAGACCATGGGTAATGAGAGAGAGAGAGAGAGAGAGAGAGAGAGAGAGAGAGAGAGAGAGAGAGAGAGAGAGAGCTCTTTGCCACCAAAGCACGGCTTACCCAGGTTTCAAGGCTGCAGAGAAATCAGTTACCTGTAACCTGCTCCCTTGCCAGGCTTTCGTGAGTTACCAGCTTCCTCCATCTCCTCAGTTTTTCCCATCACTCCAAACCGGCTGCTCTCCTTCTCCTTTTTTTCAATGTTACTCAGAAACAGGAGAGCATATTATGTAATTTTGAGCCACCTGTTTGCAATCACATTTCCTTTTGTGGAAGAGTTTTGAAGTTGCTTCCAGGAGCTACCTAGAAATCAAATGGCAGGGCTGGCACCTGCACAAGATGCTTTCCACAGTGAGAGCATCCCTCTCCTCCTCTCCTCAGGGGGACCGCTGAAATTAGACATCATCCTTACCTTTCAGACAGCACCTTGGTCACAGGGGACAGTGTCATGTGGGTCAACTTTGAGTGTGTGTGTTGTGTGTGCAGGAACACTTGCATGTATGTGCACATATGTGTGGAGCCTGTACACTGGGTACCATCCCTAATTGTTCCTCGCCTTATATTTTTGTGTTGACCCATGTGTCTCACTGAACCTAGACCTCATCCGTAGCTAGACTGACGGCCAGTGAACTCCAGCAATCTTCCTCTCTCTGCCTCTGTAGTGGAAGGAGTTCAGGCAGATGCATGCTGTCATGGCTGACTTTTCACATGGATGCTAGATATTCAAATTCAGGTCTTCATGCTTCCTTTTATGCCCTGAGCCATCTCCCCATTCCCAACCTTTTGACACTGTCATCTATAAAGTTCAGGCTTGAGAACCATGCCATCAAGTTACAAAAAAAAAAAAAAAAAAACAAGGCTGAAAAAAAATCACGTTTAATGTTTTAACTACATATATGATTGTGTCTTGGGCTGCATTCATAGCTATCCTGGGATCCATGCAGGCTTCACCTTAGACATGTCTGGATCGCCGCAGTGGCTCCCACAAGGGCTAATGCCTAGGTACACTAGCACCTCTCTTCCAGCATCTTCTGTGTCTCTGCTGGTATCTCAAAGGGTGTCAACTCAGGTCCCCTTTCAGAGAGCCACACCTGTATCCACTTGATAGACATATATGGAGATCACATCTGTGCCCAGCGCTGGGCTTCAGAGACCTATCCCACAAGGGCTTCCAAAGATCTATACCAGGGCCGAGGAGATGGCTCAGTGGGTAAGAGGATGTACTCATTATTTTTTTTTTTTTTGTCAACATGACACAAGACGGAGTCATTTGGGAAGAGGGTACTTCAAATGAGAAATGCCTCTATCAGATTGGCTGGTAGGCCATTTTTTTTTTTTAAATTAATGATCGATGCCATCCCTTGGTGGGTCATCTTGGGTTGTATAAGAAGGCAGGCTGAGCAAGCTAGTAAGCAGGATGCCTCTGTGGTCTCTGCTTCAGTTCCTGCTGAGTTGCTGCCTTGCCTTGCCTTCCTAGTGGACTATAAGCTCTAAGACGAATAAGCCCCTCCACGAACGTCTTACTTCATCTCGTTTATCGCAGCAATAGGAAGCAGATCAGAACAGAACACTCGCCATGCAAGCTGAACCTGAGTTCAGACCCTCGGCACGCACAGAAAAAAAGCCAGGTAGAGCAGTGCATGCCTGCAGTCCAGGCGCTGGACTACCAGACATAGCTTGTCAGAGTCAGGGCAAGCAGATCCCTAGAGCTCACTGAGAAGCCAGTCTAGCCAACCCTGGAGCTAAAGGGTTGGTGGGAGACCGTGCCTCAAAACATAAAAGGGGGAGAAAATCAGGGAGACACCTGACTTTTGGCCACACACATATGTGAACACACAAGCACGCACACACACCGTGTCTGCACCAGCCATATGACCTTCCAGGCAGCTAATCCCACACTGTAGAACTTTCCTCAAGTCCACAGTGTCTGCCCCGCCCAGTCTGTTACCAGGAACAGCGGAAAGAGCAATGGCACTTACCATCAGACAGCTCCAAGCTCAGATGAAAGGCCGAACTGGCTGGTCCTTTTCCCCACCGTCCTCCCGTAGACTCTTCCTAGGAAGGCAGATCTTCTCCTTCCTGCTTCTTCCTGGTTCATATTTCTTTTCCTACCTGGACACAACCTGTACATGTGATAGGTCAAATGTCGTGCAATGCTAATGGCAACTTCTAAGTCAGGGGTCAGCAGCTTTTTTAAAGAACCAGATGGGAAATGCTGTCTATATTTGGAAGGCTGTATGGTTTCTTTTTTTGATAAATGTGTGTGAGTGTGTGTGGGGGGGAGGTGTTGTCATGTGTTATCACCCGTGAATGAGGGCAGAGGCCAGAGGAGGACTTTACATGTCCTGCTCTGTCCCTTTCTGCCCGGTGTCTGAGGCAGGTCTTTCTCATTGAACCTGGAGCTAGGCTGACACTGAACCACGGGCAAACAGGCCACACCCGGCTCCTCATGCTGTTGCTAGGGATTCAAACTCAGGTTCTCCTGCTCACACAGCAAGTGTCACGGCCCACGGAGCCACTTCCCCAGCCTGTAGACCATCCACATAGTTTCTTTTCCAACTCGGCCTCTCTGCCAAGGAGTCACGAAAGCAGCCACAAACAATCAGGAAACAAACAAGCCTGGCATTTTCCAATAAAATGATACCTACAGACACTCCAATTTGAATTTTATATAATTTTCACATGTCACAGAATATTATTCTTCCGTGATTTTTTTCTTAAACCATTTAAAAGCCATTTAATGGTGATTCTTAGCTTCTAGGCCACACAAAAAGTAGGAGGGAGGAAAAAAATCCATCCATCCCTGGCCTGAAGACAGTAACTTAATTGTTCTTTGGACTTCTTAGTGTATCTTAAATTTTCCATCTGAAATGTTGGAAAATTATATTTTCTCGGTCAACTACCTACGTCTACAGTCTGTTTTGATGTTTTGTTATTAAAAAACAAAGCTCTGGCTGTGGACACTCAGTCATCTATGCCCTGGGCGACTGCTCTGTCCTTGCCCTGATGGGTAAGCTCCTCTCAGTGGCTTGCAGAGCTCCTGCAGGGGTGAGATCTGACTCTAGGACAAGCCTTGCTCATCCTCGGGCCCTACCTTCCTCCCCCAGTTCCCCCTACCTCTCAGGTGTTCATCCTAGACTGTTGACAGATGTCTTGACAGGTCTCCAGGCATCCTGACCTGAGATAATCTCAGATTCATTTCTAGGAAGGCTCTAGGCTACACTGTTTGAGTTCATGTCACTGCAGAGTGATGATAAAGACCTAGAGACCCAGCGCTGTGGTCCTGTGCCCTCAAGAACCAACTCCCCATCCCTCTGTCCTCTCCGATCAGTCTGCAGTTCAGGGAAGAGGTAAGATGAAGGTCCTAAGTTTCCTGCTGGGAAGGGGAGGAGCAGGGTTGACATCCAAACTGACAGGTAGATGTCCCGCCATCCTGGGTTAGAGCAACCACAAGATCAGATTTAAGGCACCGGAAGCGAGCCAGTGCAATGAGTATTAGGGATGGCATGGAGGGTCTCGGGCTCATCTTAGTCCAGGTGACTGAGCTCACTGGAGCCTAGAGCAAAGCCAGCGTTCCACAGCAGTGTCCTGTTTCCATACTGAGACATTTCTCACTGCTGCTGTTTCCCAAGTGAAGGGCGCTTCTGTGTAGCCAATAGTGATATCACGCAGCAGAAGTGTTATGGCCGCTAACTGCTGGATCCAGGTTGACTTTCTCCTGTCCAGGCAGGGGCCACAAACCTGCTGAAGTTAAACAAAGTCACCATCTCTGCCACTGCCTTCCAACAGTGCCACCGTTCCAGACTACTTCAGGGAATGGTGTGAGCTATCAGCAGAGGATCAGCAAACATCTTTAGGTAGCAGCATACATGTCTGAGGGGAGGGAAAAATTAAGCAGAACTCAGGATGTTTTACATCAGTGGTTCTCAACCTTCTTGATGCTGTGACCCTTTAACACTGTTCCTCATGTCACGGTGACCCCGTTACACAAAATTGCCTTGTTGCTACCTCATAACTGTAATTTTGCTACTGTTATGAATAGTAATGTAAATATATGATATGCAGGATGGCCTTGGGCAACTCGTATGAAAGGGTCATTCAACCCCTAAAGGGGTCACAACCCATAGATTGAGAACTGATGATTTAAGTGGACAGGACCTGCCTGCCAAGGTGGTCTCGGCATGCCTTCTTGGTGCGTGGAAGGTAGAGCCCTTTGTCATAGGGTCACATCTGTCAGAACAAAGGGTACCATGTTTCAGAATCAGCCAGAGTGGGACCTGGGATGACAAGGTGCCCCTGGAGTTGAGCCAGGGACACACAGGAATGTGTGCAAAGATGCTAAGAAGTCCAGAAAGGCACTGGTACAACCTGAGAGGAGCACCTTGGCACCGCAGTCAGAGCAGCCTGGAGTCTGGAGGAACAGGTGTGAGGAGCAGGCTGTGAGCAGGTGGGAGCCACGGTGGGCCAGGGCTGTGGGAAGACTCTGGACAAACAGCTGAGGGGGAGGGGACCATGGTCTATGCTTGGCTAGCCCCGGGCAGACATCCTTCTCTTCTCTCTCAGCTTTGGGCTCTGGGTCTCCAAAGGCTTAGTTGGCATGGCCAAATCCATGTCTTTTCCCCAAAGACTTAGTTGGCATGGCCAAATCCATGTCTTTTCCCCAAACTCAAGTCTTAACCCCAACCTGTCCTATACGAAGGCACTTCTGTGAACTCCTCCTCCCAGCAATGACTCCACCCACTGGGATTCCCTATGTGGGGACAGGAAGTCAGCACAAGGGCCCACCACTTCCTTTTGCCAAGGAAGGTTGTTTTAAAAGCCCATGAATTCCACCTTGTTACATAAATACAGGGATTTCCTCTTTAACCAGGCAAACATAAAAATGGTGTGACTCATAGGTGGACCTCTGTGAGTTTGAGGCCAGCCTGGTCTACAGCCAGAGCTACACAGAGGAAACCTTGTCTTGAAAAAAAAAAAAAAAAAAAAAAAAAGAGGCATGACTCTGGGGCCATCTTTGAGCACCATTCTCTCACATTGATACCCAATGCCTGACACAAAATGGGACGTAAGAATTGTTCGTACAGAGAAGGCAGCCAGTCACAAAGCCGTCAAAACTCCAAACGGCCTAGGAGACAACTCACTGGACTTGCTGGTCTTTCAATACTGAGAAGCTGAGCTCAATTGCCAGAACCAACAGGAAAACGTAGGGTGTACCGGACTCTGCTTGCAACCCCACACATGCAACTTCCTATGGCTGGCTGCAGATACAACCATGTCTGCTCGCAACCCCACACATGCAACTAACTTTGGCTGGCTGCAGATACAACCATGTCTGCTTGCAACCCCACACATGCAACTAACTTTGGCTGGCTGCCTACACAGCCAGCTCACCCTACTGGGTTAGTGAGAGACATAAAAGGCAGACAGCACCTGACAATGATACTTGAGTTTGATCTGTGAACCTCTACATGCACATGCACACCTGTGTAACCACACTCATTAACACATATGCATGCATGTACGTGCACACATAATAAAACAGGAGTAACAAGAAAAAGAGCAGGCTGTGTCTAATTGTGCCCACTGCCTGCCAGGCCCTTTCGATACCCTTCCCCCGGTGTTTTTGACTATATATTCTTTGGCTCTCTTCTGCCCAGTTAACAGTTCTGTGGTATTTTTATGGGCAGAATAGAAAAAACAATCTGGTTTTCCATTTGGCATTGCCCACTGCCCTTCGGTCTTCATTTATGAATGTATAGGAAAGTTTCTTTCCACGTCAGAGCCTGTTGCTGTTGGGTCAGGAGTATTAAAACTCTCACAGAATCCAGAAAACCTTCCCTTGGAGCTCGCCTGCACCTGAGCTGTCAGTGTGCCGTGTCTTGGTAATTGCATATGTAAGCTCATCATGTCACTTCCAGCAGGAAGGAACTTCTGTTTGGGCCAGACACCGCTTCAAGCCAGGTCCCCCATGTGGAAGCACACACAGCTGATGACAGGAATTTCCTTACACGGGCTTCTGGCTCAGATACATTCCTGTTTCTCCTCATGATCCACAGGCAGAATCTGATTTTATTAAACTAAGCCAGGCCTGATGGTACAGGCCTATAATCCCAGCTATGCGGGAAGCTGAGGCAGGAGGATAACATGTTCAAGGGCTGTGTGAAATCCAATGTTAGTTTAAGACCAAACAGGGCAACTTAATAAAAAATAAAAATAAAAAGCAGAGAGCTGGGAAGACGAGTCAGAGGACAGTGTGCTTCTCTCAAGGTATGAGAACACACACACACATAGGCACGCACTCATGCACACACATACACACACATATGCACACACATAGGCATGCACATGCACACACATATACACACACATGCACACACATAGGCATACACATGCACACGCATATACATATACACACATATGCATGCACATGCACACACTCATGCACACACATANACATACACACACATATGCACACACATAGGCATACACATGCACACAAATATACACACACATAGGCATGCACATGTACACACATATACATATACACACATATGCACGCACATGCACACACATATACACCTACATGCATGCACACATGCATGCACACACACCCACATGCACACGCATGCACACACACTGACTTCTGCTGCCTGAAAGCTGCAGTTAAAACATCTTCAATGACCTCTTGCGGGGACTGGATGCCAGGCAATGGGCGTGGGACCTGCTGGCTAGTCCTAACAAACTGTACCATCTCTTTGATGCAACTGCCTTTTAACAAGAGAGGGGAAAAAAAAATCCTGTGGGGTACTGAGCATGAGAAAGGGATGGAGCAGAGAGTACTCGGAGGAGAGACCACCCAAGGGCATGACCTCCTGTCCTGATGCCCTCCTGTCCTGGCCAGCCAGCTCTGCCCATCCAGCCTTGCAGAGGATGATAAATTCACCAACAGTCACACAATACCTGGATAATAAGCCTCAAAGGTTCCCCAAGGAGGTAGCCATGGGTACCCAAGCCTGAGGCCCCACCCCCACACTGCCACCATCATCCCCGAATTTTAGAGATTGGTTTCTGGGCTCATCCTTTCCTCTGAAACAGTAATGATAAGATGTTCTCACTTGGGAGAAAGATGATTAAATTTCAAATTACTCAGCTTGCCAGATAAGATTGACACCCCCAGATCCAGGCAGGCCAGAGACCTGTTTTTACACACAGGAAGCTTCGCCAGCCACCGGTTCGCCACGTTGCTGGGCGACTGGAACGGAGCCGCGTGTTTAAAACTACATTAAGGGGCGGCAAACACGGTAATGAGGGCATTTGTTATACTGTAAGAAGGTTTCCAGAACATGGAAATTACCGACACGGCGATTATGATTGTGAACTGGGTGAGGGAAATCAAATCCATCCACCACCACCCCCAGCCCTCGCCCATCCTCCACCAGAGACAAGGGGGGTGAAGGAAAGAGGAACAAGGGGCCCTGGCAGGCAGGGGCTTTGTGAGGGAGGAGCTGTGGAGAGTTATTAAACACTTTAATAACACACAGAGTCCTGGTATCAGCTCAGGTTTGTGGGGGTTTTGATCAGGGCTGGTTCTATAGCAGGACTGCCTTCCCTGGGGCGATCAGGGGGTGACCACAGGAGGCAAAGGCCGCTCCAGCCTCGACTCTTATTTCAAAGCTGCACCAGGATGCATTCTGGTTCTCATTTTCTTCATAATGGCTTAAAGGCAGTGAGCCGACTTCTCTGTCATCTGGGCTTGTCACCAGACTGAACTTAGAGTGGAAGCAGGTGTGTGTGTGTGTATCTCTGTGTGTGTGTGTGTGTGTGTGTGTGTGTGTGTATGTGTATCAAAGAGAGAGTACTGTACATGTGTGTGTGGGTGTGTATGAGTGTGTGTGAGTGTATGAGTATATTTGAGAGTATGTGTGTATGAGAGTGTATATAAGAGTATGTATGTGAGTGTGTGTGTAGGAAAGTATATAAGTGTGTATATGAGTGTGTGAGAATATGTTTGAGTGTGTGAATGTGTGTGCAAGTGTGTGTGTAAGAGTGTGTGTGTGTGTGTGTGTGTGTGTAGCCAAAATCTAAGGTGGTTATAAACAAGCTATTATATAAAGACAGGCTGGAGTGCAGTGTGCCCTGGAAAATACAAACTTGGAAAGTAGGCTGCGAAGGCTGGCCCCAAGGACACTGCTCCAGGTTGGAGTGACTGGCATTTCACTACCACTACCCAGCTAGCACACTCAGCACTTTCTGGGCCTCGTTTCCCCTTGTGCAACCTTGAATCCTTTCCCGGAGGAATTGTTTCACCATCCTTGCCTGTTCAGACTTTCAACTTAGAATCTGGTCTGGTCTTTAGGGACCACTTACCGCATGCACCTACTTCCCTCACACAGCTGCAGAGTCTCTGAGGCCCACACCAGGAGGGACAAAGACTTGAGTGAGTCAGAGATCTCCTAAATCTAGCCTTGTTGAAGATTCAAACCCAGAGCCAGGCCTGGTGCAGCATACGCAGATAGCTCCTGCGCCCAAGAGGCTCGAGGGTTTGAGGCCAGATTGGGCTGCACAGCAAGGCTCTGTCCCAGAGAGAAAAACAAAATTAAAAAGAGATCTCAGGGGATGAGGGGGTGGCTCAGTCAGTCAAGCGCTTGCTATACAAGTCTAAGGACCTGAGTTCAACCCCCAGCACCTGCACACAGACTAAATGTAAACTGAGAGGAGAAGTACATACTTTTAACCCTAGCATTTCTGAGTAAACATGAAAAAGCCTGGGTTCAATGTCCAGCCAGCTTAGTCTAGTAGGAGACTGAGCGCCCAAGTCAACGAGGCCTGTTTCAAATGAAAAATAAAAGTAAATAAAATAAAATGAGAGAAAATGGGGGGGGGATCAAACTTAGGTTGGAACATAAAATGTTTTAATAAATTAATCTGAGTATCAAGTACCTAAGGGTGGACACAGAGCTGCCTTTTGTTCATGTATCCATCCCTGGTGGCGAGGCTAGAGAGCCCTGATGTGTGCAGGGCCCAGAGAAGGTGTGCACACAATCGAATGTCCTCAAGTCCAGCCACACCCACTTCCCCCCACCCTGTATCTGTGCTGCTTTCAGCTTTCAGCCCTCTGACTCCCCAGTAACCATGCCCAGAGTTGCCTCTTAAGTCCAAGGCTGCAGAGATAGGGACCTACGGCAGACTGGAGTTGAACCCAAAGAAGACTAACTTAAGCCGCAGGACGATTAAATCCGTTAGATCAAGAATTCAAGAGCTCTAGCAAGAGGAGGCCACCCACTTAGACTGTGCACGGTGTCCTCTGGACTCCCTGCCCTCGGGGTGGTCTTGAGTCCTGATGTCCAGCCCTTGGGACAGTGCAGGAGGCCTTCACAGAAGGATTCTTCCCCACCCATCCGTCCACACCTTGCTCTCTACCTTCTGTCCATACTGAGCTCTCTCTTGAAATCAATTCTGTCTTTATCCCTCCCTCCCCACAAGGCTTGTCGAGAAGACTCACCCCACTAAGTTACTGACTCCACAGCTGACCAAGACACCAGGCCGACTTCCTGCCTGAATGAAGGAAGGGAATGGAGATGGGAGACTGAGAATCCTCAAACCAAGCAATCAAACCAACCAAACAACAACCACCGAAACCCACATAGACTTTGCTGAGCTAGACCTTGGCTCTGAGACAAAGCATTTCAGTGCTGGTGGACGTGGTGTGTGGCGCTGGGTGCCTGACCCCGGGAAGCCCAAGCCAAACAGCCTCGAAGGTCCAGACAAGCAGGGTTTCCTTTCCGGTAGGCACCCTTCCAGGAGCTTCCTAACAGAGAGAAACACATTGTGTTTGTGTGTCTATGTGCACATTTCTCTGTGTGCATGTATGTGCTTGTCTGTGGTAGATGAAGGTCAGCCTCTGGTGTCTTCCCCAGTTGCTCTCCATTATTTCAAGACTGGAGCCTGGAGTTCACAGATACACCTAGCTTGGCTGCCAGAGATCTCCATGGAGCTTCCTGACCCCATCTCCCCAGATCTACGACTGCAGATGAATACCACTGTGCCCAGCTTTTAAGTGGGATCCTGGGATCCAAACTTAAGTGCTCACATCTTGTGGGGCAAATACTTTACCGACCGAGCCATCTCCCTAGTCCCAGAATGGTATTTTAAAAGTTTCCCCATTGAAATTGTTTGTCCTTATAAAAATACATGACTCTCAAATTGAGACCCTTAAGTCAATTGGATTGATTTTTAGAGTCCCTTTCCTGTCTCCAAGTGAGAAGATTTCCATATTTACTCTTGTTAACTGACAGACAGAAAGTGGAGGGTTGGGGGTGGAGGGTGGGGGCGGGGAGTGGACATTAGAGCCCTTCCCACTCCTCCAGTCAGGAGTTATCACCAAAGAGTAGCGAGACTCTTGGGACAAGTCACTGCAACAAGCCCAGGCCAGCCTGACGATGGATGGCAAAGAAATAAACTCAGAGGTGTCCCCGGGCTACGGATGGAATTAAATGAGATACAACGTAGAAACACCCATCAAGGGCTCACTGCAGAGAAGACATCCATCGAGGTTAATTGAATGAAAAGGTGTGAGAGAGGCAGAAAGAAGGTTGGCAGTGTTCCTGGGTGGCAGAGCAGTGCCCCACTTCCTGCTGGACTCGCCTGCCGCCTGAATCCCACCATAGGCGCCCCTCCACCCTTCTTCCCCTCCCCCACACCATCCCTACCCTTAGCCTGAAGCAGTGATCCCAATTAAAATGCTAATTATCTCCAAGCATTCTACTATTGAATTTTTTTATTTTGCTAGTCTGTCATTGACCCCAGAGTGTGAATGAGGAGTCACAAAGCTTCAGATCCTAAGCAAGAATGCAGAGGGTGGTTTGTCTCCAGACGAACCCACCTCTGTGACCTTCTCTGTCCTTGTCACTTGACCCTGGCTGTAGACAGGTTTTCTCGATACTGTGGACAAGCCCTACCATCCCAGCCGTGGTCTTGTCTCCAGCCCTGGTGTTGAGCCTATGCAAGACCATTGTCCCTCATTCACCTCTCACTCTTTTCTCTCTTCTCTTCTTCCTCCCCACTAGCCTCATGCCCACACACTTGAACCCCCAGTGCGGAGTGAAGCATGTGTCACGCTATCAAAGCTGGTGAATGTTCACATGTGCCCAGCATCCCTTACTTCCCAAAGTCTTCCATCATAATACAGGTTATGGCACAATGTGGAAGAGGGTACGTGGTCCCTGGTGACGGTCATCCTTGTGACTGTGTTTCCTCCTAAAGCAGAGAGTCCATGTAAACAGTTGCAGTGCTGGTGGTTAAGAGCCAGAGATATCAGCGGCATCCTTTCATTTCTCCCTTGATAGCGGATACTGATTGATTGACTCTAGAGTCACCCAGGAGACTTCCTGGGCGTGTCTGTGACGGAGTTTCTAGGTCAGGTTAACTGAGATGGGAAGACCCACTCTGAATGTGGGGGTTACCATTCCACAAGCTGGGAATCCAGACTGACTAAGATGGAGAAAGGGAACAAGATGCAGCCTTCACCTCTCTGCGTTCTGCTGGGGATGCAATGTGCCTATCTGTCTCCTGTTCCCGCACTCCACTGGCCTTCTGTGACGGACTGTGCCCTCAAGTTGTGACTGAAGTAAATCTTGAAGCTCGTTCTTGCCAGGCGTTTGACCACCACCACAACAAAAAAGAACCAATCCACCATCCTCGGTTGCTTTCCCAATAACGCCAAGGTGCACTGCAGTTATGATGTTCACTGGGTGGTTGAGTAAACCGAGGCCTGAAAGGCAGCAGGTTTACCCAGCTCACGGGTCAGTGAAAACCATCCTGTTGTTTTTCAAGCTCCTCCTGCTCTGGCTTTTGGGTTCCTGTCCCTCAGTGTCGAAGGAGGGACAGAAGTGCCAGCTGGGAGGGAGATGAGACAAGCAAGAGGGTTATCACCTCTCTGACCCTGTTCTCTGAACCCCTCAGCTCTGCTGGGGGCAATGCATCTTAGGTCCTCTTGTTACTTCAGCTGATTACACCAAAGCCCCTTAGGAAGAACGTGGATGTTATCCTGGAGGGGACAAAGCCCCGCCTACGATGAGGTCAGCAGGGTAGGGAAACTGAGGCTGTCTGGGGACCCACAGGACCTCTTCGCAATGAACCCACATGCCTCAAGTAGGTGGAGGAGGAAAGACAAAGATGCTATGGATGGTGGTCCCTTCCTGCGGTTCCTCGTCATCTTGCCTCTGGCATGAGCATAAAAGCTGGGCTCCTACTGCAGTCTGGTAGAGCCCAGTGAGATCCCCTTGAGCAAGGCCACCCCCTGCTCGGCTCCAGAGAAGTCAAGTGTTCACTACTAGAGCTTTTAGCTCTGGGCCCGTCCTGTGTGCAGCCAAGTTAGCCTCTCGCAATCTAGGTGACAGAGGTGCACCCCCTCTCCACCAGCCAGAGCAGCAAAACCACCTTAGCACAGGACCAACTGTCCCCCAAAGAGCAAAACACACCTTCTTGAGAACTCCTGAGGTGGATTAGGGGGGACACCCCCACTGAAAGGGAACCCCTGTGAAATGCCTGAGACGGCTGCATACATTAGGGAGCGCATCAGTGCATCACACTGCAAGGAGGCATTCCAGGAAGTGGGATAGGCAGGGCAGCAGACACCCGCGGGCCCTGACGACAGGCTCTGTGTGCTCAGCCTAGACTCCCAGGAGTCACTCTGAAAGCTAGTGCTCTGCTGCTCTGACCTCTTCAGCCAGCAGTGGGGCACAGACACAAGGCCACAAGACAGCTACCCCGGAAGCAGGCTGACTCCTCCAAACAGGTACACAGGATCTCCCGGCCAACCAAATCAGCCATTAGAAAGCTACCTGGAGCAGCCGGATCAAGCTGGCAGATGTTCTTAAACCTCCACGGAAGATTAGCCAATGGAGCTCTCTAATTGACGTGTGCCCAAGTGCATGTCAAAACAGTGTTCCCTCTTCGGAGGGGCCAGTTTGTCCGCAGTGTTCCCAGCCAGAGACATTGCACAAAGCCAGTCACTTCGTGCTCATACTTACCTAATTCCCCGAGCCAAACACACTTGACTATTCTGGGCTAGACCACACTTGATCATTACAGACAGCCACCAAATCCCTCTCCTCTCCTATTTCCGGATGGGAGCGGAGCAGCTGCTGAATCTGCACACCCTCCTCCTTAATATAAACACACCTCTGATTTCCTAACTATCTTTAGGGAATTCCTTCTCGGCGCCTATGTTTATTTATGAAGTGGGTTTGGAAATAGCAGGCACCGATGTCATTTCTTCGAGTCGGTTAGTTGAGGTCAGGCAGAGAGAGGCAGCAGTACAGCCGGGGGAGGAGGCGTAGGAAGTGAAAAAGATGGGGCCTCCTCACTCCAATCCAGGGGCTCCTCCCTAAAGTACCAGGCTTGGCTCTTAATCGGGACAAGCATCTCGTTCAAAGGATCCGCACCCCCATTCCCATTCCCTATTATCTTACCTTTTGAATGGTTCATTTTGCTTTGGCTGCCAGGAAGCTCAAGGAATTGGGGGGGAGGGGGTTAAATCAGATGTTATTCTAGGCTCCTGAGGAACTCTTTCTCCTAGTTGTCTAAACGACTTGGGAAGAACCTTCTGAGAACGTATTCATTTACCGACTGTTTGTGTATGTTTTAATTAGCATTATAAGCAGCTTGGCATATGTTCAGGAAGTACACATGAGGAAGAGGCCAACCTCAAATTCACCAAGTGTTCCCTTCTGTCACTGTTAAAATATAGGTTTGGGCTAGGGGTGTAGTTCAAGGACATGGAGCTTGCCTAACATACACAGAGCCCTGGGTTCTATCCCTAAAGTACTTTAAAATAAAAACTAACAAACTGTAGGTATCTTGGGTCTCTTGCTGGACTGTTTGTTTTGTATCAGAGAGTTGCCAAAATTACCCCCAGCAACATGGAGACTAGAGAGTTTAGCTCTAAAATAGGTACCACAGGCCTCAGGGAAACGAAGGGACTCCCACCCGTAACTAGCCACAGCTCTGGGCCCGTGTTTACAGCAGAGGGATGAGAACATGAAGGACCAGAACAGAGGGGAAAGTATCCATAAGCCACCGGCAGACCCTCCCACCCCCAGCTTACCTGGTGCTCCCTGCCAGCCTGCCCCGCAGGGCTCCTGGTGCCACTAGAGTCAATGGCAGCTTTTCACGGCCAGAGTTCACCATAAAGTGGGGCTCCTGCTGGGAAGGCCCGAGGGAATCTGCCCTGGTTCACTATGTTCTGGCCTCCAAGCAGTGCCAGGTCTGTTTGTTGAGCTTGTGCCATTGGCTACAGATTGCCATAGCGCAGAGTAGGTTGGCAGAGAACAGACCTGGAGCGTTCAATCCTGAAAGACAGGTTAAGAGTTGAATACAATGGTGGCAATCCTGGTTTCTCAGGTTGGCACATCTGGCGCTTCCTTCTATGTGACACTTGGATGTCCTGAAGGAAGTTGATCATGGAACACTGGTTACCGCCAAAGGGTCTGGAGCTGCCCCAGACAAGCAGGAGCAGGCAGGCAGTGAACATCTTAGCTCACATTTCCTGAGTCCAGAGGTCAGAGAGTGGGGAGGGAACACAAGGCAGGGTATGATAATTAGAATAGAGGCAGGTCCCCTAGGTGTGCCCTGGGACCTTGTAGATGCCACAGGTTCTGGCTAGAGCGTGCTCAAGGGCAGGAAGTCCCTTGGCTAAGTCAGCTGTGGGGACTCTGATCACCTCTCTGGAGAGAGTGATGTTGAAGGCTGATCACAGATCAAACCTCAGAGCTGGCAGGGACATAAAACAGATGTCCAGTCTCAGTGTCTTCCCTGAGGTATGTGGAACCAGGCTTGGGAGGCGCGGAGTCACTCTCTCAGCAGATTCACGTCAAGGTCCAGCTGACAGTGGAGGGCACTGCCGTGGAGCTGGGCGAAGAAGCTAGTGATTTTCCTGCAAGCAGGGCAGCCTCCAAGAGGGTCTCAGGGAGACAAGCAGCCACCGCTATAGTCCCTGCCCTGCTTCTAAACTGCCCTGCACCTCCAGGCCTTTCAATGTCACATGTGCTACAAATGGCCGCCTCCACATGTCTTGGGGAAATTAGGTAATAAGCCAGGTGGGAGGACAGACGGACAGGAATTCTTTGAAAAGACTGGGAGTGCTTCAGGCTCTAATCCTGCGTTGTTGTTTTCTTCTTTGAGCATATAAATGTGTGGTGCTTATATTCATATTGCATGTGGGGGGGGAGAGGGGGGAGATGGAGGAGGCAGGGGAGGGGAAGGGGGACAAAGAGGGAGACTAAATAGCCTTCTCAATCACCCCCTTCATTGAAGCAGGGTCTCTCGTGGTCCCAGAGTTTGCCCGTTCTGCTAGTAGCTAGCCAGTTTGCCCAGGGGATCCTGCCTCTGCCTTCTGAGCAGGGGACTACAAGCGGGCCAGACTTTTTTGTGGGAGTTATCTGAACTCTGCTCCTCGTGCTTGCCTGGTGCCTGCTCTACCCACAGAGCTGTCTCCACAGCCCACAGGTTTGGATTTTCTGAGGCAAAGTAACAGAGGTGTACAGCAGGCAGGATGACGAGAACAGAGGCCTGGGGACACGCAGACAGGGTGCCAGCGTATGATCTGGGAATGCACAGGCCTCGGTCTCCCCTCCTGGGAGTTCCACCTGACAGTCTTCTGACAAGTCCCCAGAGAAGCTAGCTAGGCCACCAGAGGGACAAGTGACCCGGGAGCAAACTTATTCCTTGTTGTTCCCTGCAGGTCTAGAGAGACAGGCCCAAGGGAGGAGCTGCCAGCTCATCCTTCATGTGACTACTTAAGCCTGAACCAGGAAGGGGAGCAACTGTACATGCCTGGCTAGAATTTGAATATCTAATTTGATGGGGCATGTAAATTGGCAGTTATTCAAATGAGCACATTTGCATATATAGGGTTTAAGGCGACATGATAATTCCTTAATATTTTTCTCCACGGTGCAGTGAGGACTTTAGATCTCTCTTCTTCTTTCCAAGGTTTTAATGGAAGGGCTACAAAGGGAGCTGGATAGAGCCCAGGAGCTGCTCCAGAGGTCAGATGTGGCATGCAACCCAAGGGAAGAGGGACTGGCTCTGAACAGCCCTTCCCTGAATCCAAAAGGTGACATCACTCACCTTCCTATCAATCATCCGCCCTACCACGGCTTCCCTGCTTGGCTGTACCTGCACGGATGCCTTCTTTGTTCAAGGGTAGCAGAAGCTCTGGGCTGCTTCCTTTAGGTTGCCCACTCTCCAGCATCCACACCACCTGCAAACAGGACGGAAATGCAAATTCCCAGGCTCATCCACCCTCCTGAATCCCAAGAGCTGACCAGCAGCTGGATCCAACAGGCTCTGCTGGAGATGCCTCTGAATCTGAATCGCGAGCTAAGGACTCTGAGGTTAGGGCATCCACACACACCTGCCATAGGCATCACACACGCAAGTTCAAGGTTGCACTAGCATCTGGGGTTGTCCCTGAAGGCTAGACCCAAGCTATCATCAGTCAGCACTCTACAGGATGGTTGGCTTCCGGCAAAGGAGGCTAGAGGGTTCTGGGTTGTCTGGGCGACAGAAAGAGGAATAAGTCTCGTTCTCCCAATGTCTGGTGGCCTGGATACCAGTGGGCTATGGGGGAATCACCTGGTCCTGGCCCAGGGCTGCTTTTCCCCACAGGTGACGTGGTTGGACAGAGGGAGATAATGTTAGGTCTTCGCTGAAGGACTCAGATGGAAGGTGTTGGCCTTCTGTTGGACCCCAGACTGGCTTTCTCACCATATTTCTGCCAATATTCAACAGGGTTTCCTGAAACCCTGCCGTGCAAACGTGTGGGAGGCTGGCAATGGGTGGACAGTACCTGCATGAGCACCAGGGAAATAACCCACCATGCAGGTAACAGAGGAATTCCATGCCATCCAATGGTCAGGGAATGTTTCTATAGGTGGAGAAAGGGAGACAGAGGGTCAAGGTCACCAGAGCTTCATGTTGAACAGGAGGCAGGGTCCAAGAAGCATGCTTGTGCGGCCCTGAGAGACTTGGAGGAGGGGTGTCAGATCTGCACTCTACATAGGCCATGCTGCCTGTGGGAGGGCCTGGTAGGGAGACAGAGGCTTTGGAGAGCCAGTTAAGAATGCCTGTGAGATGGTCCAGGAGAAATACAGCAGCCCAGCCTGAAAGAACTTCACAGAGAGAGGCAAATGGGCAGGGAGCACCCCTGACTACCATGGTGGGCAAGTCTTCTCCCAGGTGTCTGCCAGAGCACTGGGCCAGCACACAGCATCCTGAAGAGCTGGAAAGCCCTGGGTTAGAATTGGGATTGGGTTCTAATTTGTCTGTCTGGATTTAGACCCTGCAGCAACGCCTTTGATGAGTAGATTTGTGGTAGGATCTCATCAGAGAGGGTTGGCTGGGGTTATCCTCAACCTGGCTGGGTGATCCACTCATGAAAGATGAGCTGTAGCAAGACTTCAGAGGTAGAGACCTGTGTCAATCCAGGGTGGAAATGGCCATCAGAGGCGATTCAGTGGGATGGGGAAAGGGAATATGTTGGACTTGTGTAGGAATATTCCAGAAAGAAAAGACAGCGCTTGGAGTTTGACAAGGCTGCGGAGGCTGGGGTGTGACTTCCTGGGTCACACTGGGGATAGTTCGCATAGGCAGGAGTTAGCCATTTTCTCACGGTTCAGGACAATCCACGATCTCGTCTGATTCCTAGGCTCCCCCTAGCCCTGCTCGCTCCAAAGTGTGGCTGCATCCTCCTGCTTATGAGATAGCTGCTGGAGAACCGGCCATCAGGCCCACCTTCCTAATAGAAAGAGCCTAAGAGGGAGGAAGGAGGGTCACTTACCACCCAAGCCAGGCCTCTTTGGGGGTTTTCCCTGGAGTCCTCTCCTGAAGACTTGAGTTCTTAAGCCACCAATATCCTCGAGACAGACAGAAACTTGCAGGGTTTTCTCTCCTCAAAGAATGGGAAGGGGTGATGGGTATGATACAGACAGCCAGAAACCACTCTGTAGATGAGAACTAAATACAGGAAATTAGAATAGATTTCCATCTAATTTTATTTTTAAAAAATTAAAAAGAAACTATAAACATTAACAAATGAGGTCAAGTTATCAGGATAACCAGGACAGTCTAAGGCGCTAATCATGAAAAGAGCAGAAAGCCACTTAGCAGCCTCACGTGAAACGGAATTTGCTGAAAAGATTCATGGGACTGTCCCAGGCTCTGAGGGAGGGGGCTAGAGGGTGTGACAGCCTGCAACTTCTTTCTCTCCCTTTCAGTCTTAAAGGACCCTGACTCCAGTCACCCCTGCCAGATTCATCAGCTCCACCCTTCATCTCTCTCTCTCTCCCTTCCACCCCAACCCCACCCATGGGTCTTGGCTTCTTTCTCGGTTGTTCAAAGCAGAAATGAGTCACCCAACCCTGCTGGTTGAAGTGCCAATAGGGCAAATCTCCAGGACCCAGTTTCTGTGCTGCTGTAACACAATACCCAAGACTGGGTGACTTATAAAACAACAGAAGTCTGTATGTTGTAGTCCTGAAGGCTGAAAGTTTAAGGTCTGATAAGAGTCTGGTTCTCTCTTTCTCTTCCAAGGTGGGGCCTACATGACGTCCTTCTACAGGGACAAATGCTGTGCTCTCTCATGGAAGGAAGAGCAGAAAATAAAAGGCCCAGCAGGCATCAACCCTTCCATGAGACTGCAGCTGACCCCATGCAAGAAAGAAGAGTCCTCATGATCTGACCACCCCAAAGGGCTGTACATGCCTGTACATGTATGTATTGCACATGCATGTACACATGTGTATATGTGAATGCACGTGTGCACATTTGTACATTTGTATGTGCATGTGTGTGCATGTTTCTTTCTCTTCTCTTTTCTCTCTCTCTCTCTCTCTCTCTCTCTCTCTCTCTCTGTATGTGTGTGTGTGTGTGTCTGTGTCTGTGTGTGTGTCTGTGTCTGTGTGTGTGTCTGTGTCTGTGTCTGTGTCTGTGTGGTTTCACAAACCTCCTGTCTCTTTCTCCCCAGTGCTGGGATCTCTGGCATGAACCACCACAGTCAATGTTCTATGGAAACATGGGTTCTGGCGATTGAACTCAGGTTCCTAGGTTTGCGGAGCAAGCACCCAGCTTCCTCACTCTCGGTGCTACCACTGGCTCTAAAGCTTCAGTGCATGAGTTGGTGGGTGGGGTAGGGGTGACTTCTAGACTGCATCGCTAGGGTCGAACGCAGGACTGCCCAGAATCATACGCTGCTTGCTTGATGAGGCCCGGTGGGGGCTGGATGTACTGTTGCCCCTCAGCAGATGCTGAGGCAGATCACCTGTCAGCCAGAATGACCTGCAAATACCTGTGGCCCCCATTTCTCTTTCTCTTTGTCCTTACTTTATCCTCAGCTTTCCCTCCCTGGGTGTCTCATATGAACTAGGTCATTCCCAGAAAGGCAGTGGAGTTCTAGGCCAGATGACTCCGGAGTCTTCTTCACATTTGCCTTCCCCTTCCAAAGCCTGGAGAAGCAAAGTCAAGCAGGAACTCCTTTGACCTGCGGGGCTCAGAGTCAGGGAGGCTGAAACACACACAAACAGAGGGCTTACATTTCCACCTGTGGTTTCCTATGGGGCATTGGTTGTCTGGGCAAAAACAGTGTCCAGTGTCCGACACAGAGAAAACCGTTGGCCTGCAGGAACAGGCCAGAGAAATCCTCTCCCAGACACCCTGTGTGAAAGACAGGACCAAGGGAGGAGGAGCCACGGGAAGACTGCCTCCAGCCAGAACCCAGAGCTGACACAACCAAGAAAACTGTCTAGTGCGTGACACAACCAAAGTAATGTAGATGTCCCAACCGCTGAGTATAAACAAATCCTAACATCACCAGCACCAGGCCGAGGCTAGGGATGCTAGCAGGGCCTCTACACCAAGCTTACGAAGCCACCGTCTCAGTGATGTGCCACAGAGTGATGCTTGTCCCCAAGAGGAATTTTCAAAATTAACCCTGGGGGGCCAACGAGATAACGGTTTGGTGAGTAAAAGTGGCTGCTGCCAAGGCTGATGACCTAAGTGGTATCCCTGGCACCCTCAGAGTGGAAAGAAAGAACTGGCTTCGGCAGGTCATCTTCGAGCCTCCGGACATGCTGTGTGCGCTGGGACACACCCACACCCGCCCGCCTCACACACAAATAACCAAGACAACAAATCAAAAACAACCCTGTATACTATGTAGTATAGGAAACTTGTTTAAAACTATTTTAGAATAGAATTAATTTCTAGTTCATTATTCCAAACCCAGTCTCTCTCTCTGATGAGTAGCTGTGTCTTTGGTATAGCATTAAAGTTGGCTTTTTGTGTAGAAGAAAAGTTGCCTTTTTGTTTACCACTTGTACCATATGGAGGAACAGCTAACAGGCTCCTTCATGTTCAAAGTTAGCATGCAGAAATGGGAAGAGCGAGGGGTTCGCATCCCAGCACTGGATGGGCAGTGTAAAACCTTGTGTCTCATTGGCTACACAAGTGAATTCACATGAGAACAGCCATGCGTGGTACTGGTAAGCTTGTGGTAAAGGCATGCACACTTACCTGACTCAGCTACCTGGGGGTCATATAGCAATGCAGCTGCAGTCAGGAAAGCGATCTTTCTAAGACAGGCCTGTTGGTGCAGGCTTGTTGATCCCAGCTGCTCAGGAGGCTAAGGCAGGAAGACTGCAAGGTCACGGCTTGCCTGAAACAGGAAAATTCAAGAGTAGCCCGAGCAACTTAGCCAGACTTAAAATTTTTAAAGTAGGGCTGGCGATGCGGCTTGTGGGTGGAGTGCTTGCCTGCATGTTTGGGGTCCTAGGCTCCATTTCCAAGGGGGAAAAGAAAAATGCTTGCTCCTAGCCCTGACAGAGAATACAGATGTTAAGCATGCAGTTAGAAATAAGCTATGTAGTGCCCGGCGTGGTGGCACACACCTTTAATCCCAGCACTCGAGAGGCAGAGGCAGGCAAATTTCTGAGTTCGAGGCCAGCCTGGTCTACAAAGTGAGTTCCAGGACAGCCAGGACGATACAGAGAAACCCTGTCTCGGGGGAAAAAGAAAAAAGAAAAAAGAAAGAAAGAAATGAGCTATGTATGTGCTTACCTGCTTTTCACACAGGTCAAGCAGGAGGCCCCGTGTCCCCTCCACCTGGAGCCTTTGGGATTGGGGGTGACCCTGGCACATCGGATGTGCCTGGTGCTTCATCTCCCAGAATCCAGGGACACCTACCTCCAGCTGGCAGGTGGATAACATCGAGCCCCTAAAGACAAGAGCTTGCTCTATGTTCCTAATCACCAGTTTTACTTTTTTTTCTTTTTTCTCAAAGAGTCTTAATATGTCTTATTATGCTTGCAGACTCTGCCCTCGGCACTGGGACAGCCCATCTGGGGCTCCGTTTTGAAAGAAGAGAATAATATCATTTGATACCTTCCCAAGAAGTACTTTACAAAGAGGGGCTCCCAAGTTCAAACACGTTGGGGTTTTCCCTTTCTTTCCCCCTTCTTTTATTAGACACTTTATTCTCTAAGAAGTTTGGACTTGATAATTACAGTGGTGGTAATTACAACCCACTTCTGCCTCTGCAGAGTGCTTCTGAGGAGCTGAGCGTCCTTCATAAACACAAGCTCATTCATCCACCCAGCAGCCCTACAGGTAAGGGATGGCTGCTAGGCTCAGAGTATGGGGCTTTGTGACTGTCGGCCTCGACTGGGATGCAGGTGTCCTGCTGGCCAGGGCCTGGGACACAGAACCTTTAACACACACACACACAAACACACACACACACACACACACACACACACACACACACACACACACACACCACACTGCACTGAAGCCTTGAAAATCAAAGCCCTTGACCACACCCATAACACAGAACCACCTGAGCCCAGCATAGCATGTCCAGCCCCAGCGCCATTTGACCCTTCCCCTCCTCTTCATTGCACCCAAGGGTCTGCCCCATGTTTGTTATGATCTGTATCATCTCTCTATATTAATCCAACCCTCCAGCTGAGGCCCTCTACTCATTCTGAGTAGTGTCTTCTTCTCTACCAGACACTTGCTTTGCAGGCTGTCCTAAACCTGGGGCCTCCCCTGGGGCCCGACTCACTGCCTAGTGACTCTCCTCACAGCTACTTGTCATTCCTAGAAAGCAAATGCTTCCCTGTGCTTCTGGGCACCAGGGACAAATACTAGGTTCAGTATACAATAGGTGGTCAATAGGTTGATGCAAGACAACATAATCTTCATGCTTGCAAAGCAAGAACTTTAGTTACCAAGTTCTCCCTGCCCCTTTCTCTCTCATATGTGTGCATGTGTGTGCACAGACATTCATCCTCTGTTCCCTCTCTATTCTTGCTCTGTGTGTGTGCAACCTTTTAAAACTTTTTCTATATACCCCCCTTTTTTTTTCCATTTCATTTTAAGGGTACTTGGACAACTCTACAAAGATCAAGTTGTAGCATTAATATGAGTCATAACTGGATGTTAAACCTTACTTCCCATGTCTATTATCAGATAATGGATTAAATCATTGGCTGGGACAGGATCCAGTTCTGTCTCTTCCACTGTGATTACCCATGCTGACACTGTCTGGGAGACACGGCTGATTATCTGTACAGGCCAGGCTCTGGGCATTTTTCTGGTTAGTTTTGTTATTAACTTGACACATTTGGGATGGGGAAACCTCACCTGAAGAAGTGCCTGGATTAAATTGGCCTGCGCACATGTCCGTGGGGGTATTTTCTTAGGTGATGAGTAATGTGGGCGGACCCTGCCTCTTGTGGGCGAGACCATCCCTAGGCAGATGGGCCCTGGCTACATGAAAAGTCTAGCTGAGCCTGAGCCTGAGCCTGGAAGCAAGCCAGTAAACAGCACTCCCCCGTGCCCTGTGCTTCTACTCCTGCCTCCAGGTTCCTGCCTTGGCGCTTCTAGATGACAGCCTGTAACTTGTAAGCTAATGAACCCTTTCTTCCTCGAAGTTGTTTTCAGTCAGTGTTATTTATCACAGCAACAGAAGCCAGACTAGAGCAGGCATTAACCAAGTCCCCTGAGTTGCTCTCAGTGCAGTTGCTTAGATTTCCTTCCTGTATTCCTCCATCCCCACCTGAAGTTACTGAAAGTCCATTGCCAATTGCTTTACTAAAATTAGATCTATTACATTTATTTTGTTCCTCTGACCACCTACTAATTAAGCACACATTCTGACACAGGCTTACTTTGATTCGTTTGTTCCTTGTGAAGCCATTTTTGGTCCCTCATGACTCTTACTCATTTTCTAATTGCTGATCAATCATGCTTTCATTATTTGTGACTCAACCACATCCTGGATCCACACCAAGCTCTTAAGCTCACATTCCCAGCTACACACAGGCCCCTTTCCTGTTCTGTAGTCCTCCAAGGGCAGCAGCAGGTTTTGGTAATATTTGAAAGGCCTCTTAGGACCAGAGATTTAGTTCTGTTGTCCTCAGGAAACTGAATGTAGTTCAGGACAGCCTGGGCTCCTGAGTACTCAGTGACAAACCCTGCAGCGATACCAGCAGGCCACTGCACTCTCTGATTCAGCCTGAAGCTCACTTTCCTGGCCTGAAGAAATCAGAAACAGAAGAACCTTGTTTATATTTTGTTACCTGGTGTCAACAGTAGAGGACGGAGAAGAACACGTATGTCTTGGGAATCATACAGACCTTTGTTCAAAAACTCTAGCTCTGAGTCACATGCTGTGTTCTCAGCACTCAGCCAGGATCAAAAGTTCAAGATCATCTTCAGGTACATAGCAAGTTTAAGTCCAACCAGAAACCTCTCTCAAAACAAACAAATCAAACACATATCTATCTATCTATCTATCGATCGATCAATAGATATAAAGATATATAGACAGATTTATATGGATGGATTCTGCATTCTGGTTTCCTAAACCCATCTCCTTTGTTTCCCATCTTGCCATGTTTGTAACCAACATGTCCACCTATTCAGTGTTCAAACCCTAAACCTTAGTACTCCTCAATTGCTGTATATATTTGATAAATATATATTTGATATATATTTAATAAAACTTCAAGTTCTAGGTTGAAGCATTTACATAATATATATATATATATATATATATATATATATATATATATATATATGTGTGTGTGTGACTGTAAATATATATAAATAAGAAAACAAATACATAATTAAGAGCAGGATGGGGTGAGTTGTGGCCAGAGTCTTCTCAGCAATGAGGAATATATATATATATATATATATATATATATATATATATATATATATAATTCTGAAAGATAATTATCATTATCTTCCTAAGTAGCTACAACAACCACCTCCTGGAGCCAGGAAGGATCAGCTATCCCCAGTTTGAGTCACTCACTGATGCAGGTGGCTGCTGCCTGCCTCGGTCCTTAGCACCCTCTGCTAAAGCTGATAGAGAACAGAGATGGAGTTCTTCTGGACTCCTCTAATAAACACTCAGATGGGAACTAAATGATTCAGGGCATTTGGGGAATTGTATAGAACCTTGTTTCAAAAACAAAACAAACAAAACAAACAAAACAAACCCCAGTTCCTCGCCTGCCACGGTGATGCACACCTGTAATTCCAGGAGGTGAAGGTAGGAGGGTGATTTCTCCTGTGTTCCTCATTGGTGGATGCCTTCCTGGTCCGTGGACAGGGGGATGCTCTGGTGATCCTGGGTGCCTGCTCTACTCCACTTTCGTTTTCTCCTTTACTGCCAAGACCCTGGGCGCAGCTCACCCCCCCCTGCCCTAGTCTTGTCCATGGTCTGGATGAGCTCTTTGTAAAACTAATGCACAAATGAAGAAACGGAGGCTCAAGGAAGACATGATGAAGGTGGGTGTGTGCTCCGGTGACTATACCTATGTGTGTGAATGTTTGTGCCTCTGTGTGCGGAGGCCATAGGAGCCACCCACTTTGTGTTTTGAGACGAGGTCTTGCCAATTCCTCTAGGCTGGCTGGTCAGGAAGCCCCATGCGTGATCCGGTCTACCTATCTCCTTAGCATTGGAACTGTACGCATGTGCCAACATGGCTAGCTTTCTTATGTGTGTCCTGGGCATCAGACTCAGGTCCTCGAGCTCACAAGACAAGCCCTTTACTAACGGAGCTGTCCCCAACCTAGCTCTGCCTCTTCTACACCATACTCAGTGGTAGGTCAAGAATCCTCTAGTGGAAATGATATTCTACTTTGGACCTCCGTGTGGCATGGGGATAGGCTACTTGAACTCTAAAGACACTTTCCACTCTGGTATTCTTAGCATCCATGGATAAAAGCCCGCATCTACATCATCATCAGCCTGCCCTGACGGTGGGACAGACTCTGGATTTATTCTCACCTGTGGTAACACTTTCCTCCCACTCACACCAATACAGGCTTCACAGCCAAACCCCTGAGCTTGAGGGATGCAGGTCAGTCATGAGGCCCACTGAATCAACTGCCTCCAGTAAAAAGCTGAGTAGGAAAGATGGAAGCCTTGCTGGCTGCGCCCACCTCCCCCCCCCCCTGAACACTCCCTCTCCTTTCCAGCTTCCGCTGAATCCATCTGAGTACCTGAAGAAGGTCCTCAGGAGGGTTCCCTTGGCACAGTCCGCACTGGGTTATTAGCTGTTGAGACGAAAGTCCAACCCGCAGCATGTGCATCCCCAGCTCTCACCCTGCCTGAATCAACACTTGGCAGAGAACCAAAGCTTCTCCTGCTTGGGCCCCAGTGGCTCCCTGCTATACAGCCAGGTCCAGCCAGCACCTACTGCATCCCCCCAGGGCCGAACCTGCAGAAGGACGATAAGGGAATCAGATTCTCCTGCTACAGCAGAGGGATAGTCCAAAGATCTAGAATATTTAGCTGTATTTACCCGCCGTAATCAGCTTCTCAAAGACAGTTGCTGGGCAGCTCGCGCTACATTGATTACACCACCGCCTATTTTTGGCCCCCGGGGGCAAACAGTTCTGATTAATATTTCACAACACATTTTTTTTTCATATCCCTTTCTTCGTGTTGTTGCCTTTCTCTCTCTCTCTTTCTCTCTCTCTCTCTCTCTCTTTCCTCCTCCTGAGCCCCTGAGAGCCTGATAGAGAGACGCAGAATATTTTACTGTCTCTTGTGTCTGCCTGCTCCAGTAATCAGCGGACTCAATCACGCTTGCAGTGTTTTTATGAATTAATAACAGGCACTTTGGAGGGCTAGCGGGGGAGGCAGGAAACGCAATCTATGGAAGCTTAATGAGCGCCGTGGGGAACAGCTAGCTCACTGCCTCTCACCCCACCACACTGCACTGTAAATCATCTTTTCTGAGATTACTGGCTTTTGGACCAGCCTAGACAGCTTGCAGGAACTCCTTGAATGCTCCTCTGTCCCTGCCAGGTCCCTCCAGGAAATGGAATCTGGGAGAAACAGCATATTTTGAAGAAGGAAGGGAAGGGGTAGGACTCGGTTGGTAGAGAGCTTGCCTGGCATGGGCCACGCTCTGGGTTCCATCCCCACACACGGATAGTGGAGGCAGAAAGATCAGAAGCTCAAGGTCACCCTTGGCTGCGTAGCAAGTTTGAAGCCAGCCTGGTCTACATGGGGCCAATGCAAAAGGAGGGTAGAGAACAGATTTAAAGCCTGATTTTTCTTTGTCTACAGCTATATCATCCTATATGTATTAAATCTCACCTGAAAAGGCAAAGGAGTTGGTCTCCTGGCTTGGTCAGACAAATGGCCACACCCTTCCATGTACCTTACACTGTTACTCTGGCAAATTAGGCGAAGAGGGCTGAGACATGGAGGGTCAGCTGGTATCCCAGGAATCCTGGGTCACACATCTTCTCTCAGAGGAAGGGCCTTTCATTCCTGTGTCTAGAAACATGTTCTTGGTTCTCGTGGCATTTCCTGGTGCCTAGATTCTCCATGTCTCTATTACACCAAATATCCCAAGAACTCAAGCCATATCTTGATATATCATGGAATAAAACCCTTCCAATGCACTGTAGTGTGACACATAGTCCTGTCAGGTGGAACCAGTGCCCAGTTCACAACATCAGGTACTCGCTACTTGAGTTACCCAATCTGGTCCTACTTGACAAGAACAGACAGAAAACAGGTGTCAGGGAAACGCCAAATGACCACAGGGCACAGTCCCTCTCCCTGACCTTGTACAATGTCATAGTCCACGCTCTAAGAGACAACCCTCCATATTCTTTATTTGTGAAGATGAGTATAATCACCACCTCAAGCAGAACCACAGGTTGAGACCAGACCCATCTTCCCAGTGAGACAATAAAGGCTGATAATCTAACCAGGAAGTTGGCTTGGAAGCAAAGCCAAGCTATGAGGATGCTGTATCCCATGAAAGTAGAGAAAAACAAATGTTAATCTGAGTGTTTATGACGTTGTGCCCTTGGGCTCAGATGATACCTCTGTGGAAGGATAGCCCTCCATCCCAAGCAGGTGCCACATGCCAAGACTGTGACATCACTAAGCTCATCTGGCCTCCCTCTAGAGAGGTACCAGGTTCTCATCCCTCTCAGGTCCACTCATCACCTGCTGGGGCAGATGCCTGGGGTCATTTGTTTTCTGTTAACTTTCAAGTTTCTTCTTCACACCGCAGCTTCCAAGGCTTGGGGAAAGTCAGCGCTTAGGAAGCACAGTGCATTTGAACTTGAGCTTGAAGCCTCTCTGTTGTGAGACTTGGAAACCCACCTCAGGAGGCAGTTGTTGCCAACCGGGGGGTGGGGGGGACAAGAAAGCGCCCGCATCCACACATTGCACCAAGCTCTGTGTTAGGCAACAGAAGAGCATCCATGTCCACCCTCGGGGACTCACAGGCTGGCTGACTTTCTGGAGGGGACTTAAGGACCACTTGGTGAGAGGACAAGTCACCTGAGGATACTGAGGTCTAAAAACCTGGGTAGCAGGGGGAGAGACCGAAGAAAGAGGGAGAAATAAGAGAGAAGAAACAGAGGCAAAGATATATGGGTGGATGCATATCTACCCAGAGAACCAATGGCCCAGATACCACCCAGACACAAGAGTCCTGGTCACAGGCAAATGTAAGACAGAAGGAGGCAAAATGGGGTGTGAAATTAGGCCCTGGATTCTGTGGTGGAAGCCATAAGGCCTCAAGACCCCCATTTTGCAAATACTTCTTAGCATTGTCGAGAGCATAGATAACTTATCACGATCATACAGGCTCGGTAACCCAGATCTGCAAACCGCCTCTCTCTGGGTTAGTCACTCCGTGCTTCCCAGGGAGGGCTGCTTTTGCCAGGCTTCCTCCCACAGTGTCACCTGCTGCAGGGTATAGGAGGCCTTTGATGGAGGTCAGCTTTCCTCTGAAGACTCAGCTCATTAGTACTTACCACTTTGCCCTTGTGTATGTCCCACATGTCGGCATTGCCGGCGTCCTGTGGGAAAAATCATGGAAAGGCTCTCATTTGCCACCCAGGCCCCACCACACATGAGCCAGAATCTAAATTTTAGTCCCTTCCCTGGGTCCTGGGTGGACCCAGTTAATGGTGAGAAACTGGGATTATTGGGTATCTGGGGAGTACCTCCAGATGTACACTTGCCTTTTCACACTGCTGTCTCTCCTTGGCCCCAGCTGATTCACCTGCTGGAGAAGCCGAACCCTTCCACCAGGCTTCCAGGGTCCAGAGGGAACAGATGAACTCTGGAATCTTCCCCAAGCACGTCAGTAAGAAACATCTCCAAATTCTAACAAGCTTCAGCCTTCCCCTGTCAGGTAAGATTCTTAGGCTGGCCCAGTGGAAGGCCTTGGCATACACTGGTACACCGGGCATCTATATCAACCCTGATTGACATCCCTCAGATCCCTCTGTCTTATGAGAACTGGGGCTTGTATGGTGCCTCATTTCACGGTCCTTCTGGACAGAGTCACAATGTATATAACAATTCTTCCAGAGAGTTCTATGCACTGTGGTCTGGCTTTGCGTTAATGAAACCCCATCTTAAAAGCACAAGAACGAGATGTCCAGTGTGTGTGTGTCTCTGTGTGTGTCTATGCGCATGTATATGTCTCTCTGTGTGCCTGTGTGCATATGTGTGCATGTGTGTGTGTATATGTGTGAGTGGCTGGGTGAAGGTTGGATGTCAGCCTCAAGTGTCATTCCTCACAAACTCCATGTCTGTGGAACCTGTGGATGAGGTTAGATTGCTTGGTCAGAGAGCCCAAGGGTCTGCCTGGTTCTGTCTCCTCAGCATTGGGTCACACACCACCATGCCCAGTTTTTTATATGGTGTCTTGGGCTCAGTCTCTTGTCCTCATGGTTGTGAGAGAAACACTTCTGACTGCTACGTCCCTCCAGCCCCAAAATGTCTACTTTTGTTCAGTGGATACTTATTTCAGGTGCCAGCCCTGAGCTAGGCATAGTGACAGGAACGAATGAGATCCAGCTCTCAAATCGTGCATGCTGGGTCTTCCCTTCCCACAGCCTTTGATGGAACAGGGGCGTCTTCTTACATTAGACTCTCCCCAGAGGACATATGAATGATGTTTCCTTAAAGAAAGCAAGAATTTCTTGGCATGGTGGTGTGTGCCTGTAATCCCAGAACTCAAGAAGCTAAGGCAGCTTGAAGATTATGAGTTCAAGGCCAGCTTGGGCTATCTAGTAAGCCCCTTAACAAAGCAACTCTGCTAACAGGTTTCCCAACACACATCTGGCTGCGCCATGCTGAGTCAAACATGAGTCCTTGAACAAAGAACCTCTTACGGCTTGATTGGCCTTCAAGTTCCTGGTGCACAAACTCACACAATACGCAGAATGTTTCTTCCCCCAGAAACACACTTAAATAAGATTTTCTCAAATTGGATTTCAGATGGTTTCACTTCTCTCGGCTCTGCTTTGAAGCCAAACTTACCTTTCCCGTGGCCTACTTCCACACAGCCTTCCAGATGATTCTAAGCTAATCTGTTAAACCACTTTGCATTTAGAAGGATTTAACCAATATTAGAATACTATTTTACTCCTCCCCAAGAAAGATAGGGCCTCTAAACCCATTGCTGCACTAATCCGGAATTTCACAACACACGTTTGTGCAAGGGCTGGGAGGGTTAGGCAGGCTTCGGGCCAAAGCACAGAGCCACTGGAATTTTTAATGGGTCCCAGGGACACAGGCTCTGCCCACCGTATCTTTGGGAGATGTCAGTGTCTCACAGCAACCTCTCTTCTCCACTTCAAGGGATTCAGGTCTACTGTGGGTGAGGTAGACCTTCCTGTCCCCCCAGGGCCAGCCATCCTGTCCCCTGAGTGATCCTGGACCTCTCCACAGTAGGAGCAGTAGAAGGTTGCTTGGATTTTCTGCCTCTGACTGGTTGTGTGACTGTAAGGTCATCCTCAGTGACTCACCTGTGACCTTGATCTGGGAGGCAATCCCGCTGAATCTTTCAGAGCAGAAAAAGGGGCGGGGCGGGGGTACAGAATTGAGTGTTTCCAGAGAACCTGGAAATCCCACAGGAATGCAGGACCAGTAGGTTTCATGACCACTGGGCAATAGAGAATATATTTGGCCTTTCTCAAGAATGACTACCTCAGGAGCTCAAGAGGACAGCTAGGTCCCCTTATCTGTCCCACCAGAGCCCAGCCTTGGAAATGTAGCATTGCTAGGAATTGAATATTGTTACAGTGATGTCCTTGCTCTTGCTGGAACTCAGGAGAGAAGGGTGTGGGCAAGGTTATAAGAATGGTGGGCCCTTTTCTGCCACCTCTTCATTATTGCCCTCTGCTCGCTCATCTCCCGAGCCCCACCTGTTAGCCATCTGCACTGTGGTGTGGTCCACGTGCTCATGACATCCTGGCTGTGGAAAGAGCAGGGGAGATCGTCTGTGCTGTAGCTATACATACCTTGGATGCAGTGAAACGGGGGTGGTGTTTGTGTCTCTGTTTTCTTTCAGAGTGGAGCCAGGGCTGTGTCTGCCTGGAACATCTGCTCCTGGGCACCATGTATTTAACAGCAGTGCAGAAAATTTAAACATGAACTTGAGTTCTCTGAGACTGTGTGGTGTTACAGTTATTTTTCTAAACCAAATGCCCAGATTGAGGCGTTAAAATGTAACACTTCCACACCCCCGGGTGGGAAGAAGAACACAGATACATATTTACAACCTGATTTCTCTGGGGAAAGGTAAGAGCTGTTGTGTGGTGTGGCTTCCTAGTTTGTGTGTTGGCTCTTCGGCACATTTTGTTATTTTCTGTGCACTCAAACACAGACCATCTGCGGGAACACACACAGCTGCTGAGAGCGGTTCCTCCTCACCTAGCTGGGAGTTCCCTTCCTAAGACTCAGTGCCAGACTTCAGGGCGAGTTCTCCAGACGTGTAAGGCTGATGCCCTGAGACTTATCCACCGGAGAGAGCAGGGTTAAGGCTGAGATCACTCTAGCTATGTATTACCTAGGGTTTCTATTGCTGCGACGAAACACCATGTCCAAAAAGCAAGGTGAAAGGGAAGGGTTGATTTGGCTAACACTTCTATACTGCTGTTCATTATCCAAGGAAGTCAAACGGCAGGATCCAAGAGGCAAAAGCTGATACAGAGACCATGGAGGGATGCTGGTTACTAGCTCGATCCCCATGCCTTGCTCGGTCCGTTTTCTTATAGAAGCTAGAACCACCAGCCCAGGGATGGTACCACCCTACCACCCACAATGGGCTAAGTGGTTGATCACTAATTGAGAAAATGCTTTACAGCAGGATCTTATGGAGGCATTTCCGCAAATAAGGCTCCTTCTCTGCTGACTCTAGCTGGCTTCAAGTTGACACATAAACCCAGCCAGTACAAGTTATAATGACGGCTAGGGGGAAGTCCACTGGAACCCAGAACCTCCTTGAACATGACCAGAAAAGGTCGGCCCTAGGGATCTACTTCCTACACACGCAGCCTGTAGGTGACTTCTGCCCAGGTATCCAAGCAGACTTCACATCAGCCCATCAGTCACAAGTCCTGAACCCTGAGTCCCAACAACAGCCTCCTGGGTTTGTCCTTGCTGTCCTCTGCCGCCATCTTGAATTCTCCCCCCCTTTTCTCTCTCACACATGTGTGTCACTGTCAGATCCCAAGTGAGAGAAAAGGTAGAATGGGGACTGCCCTTAGAATTGTCAACATGGATCCAGTGAGATAGCTCAGCAGCTAAAGGTGCTGGCTACCAAACCTGTTGACCCGAGTCATCTCTCTTGAATCCACATGGTAGAAGGAGTGAATTGACTCCCACAAACTGTCCTCTGACCTCCACATGATGCTGTGGTAACCAAGCCCTCTTGTGACAAAATCATAAAGTAATAAATGAAAAAAGAAAACTCATGTCCATGTAATGATTGTCAGTTCGTAGACACAGATGTGCTTAGAGTTTCTGAGCATGTCTGTCAGGAAGTTTCTAGATTGGGTTACACGAGTATTCAATGGACTGGGGTCCCAGACTGAATAAAAAAGAAGCTACAAAAAAATGTATCTACCTCTGCTTCCTAACCAGCTGGCTCACACACCTGCTGTCATGATTCTCCCACTGCGATGGGCTGGACTCTCAAACTGGGAGTCAAAAATAAGTCCCCAGATCCTTAAGTTGCTGTTGTCAGAAACACTAATCATGGCAATGAATAAAGTGACTGACAGATGACGTACCTCTCCATCCAAGAACATGGTATACCTCTGGGGATTGTCTTCTGGGCACCTCTCAGGAAAGTCTTAGCATTCTTAATTCTCTCGGAGCATTTAGACACTTCCTCCATATTAACTAACGACATTGAAAAGCTAAATTCATTTTTTTTTTAAATGAGAAGAAACAATTTCTTTGCTTCCTGGGGGGGGGGGCAGGGGAGGGCTTGCAAGCTCGGCAACACGGAGCCCATGTTGTGCCAGGCAATGAGTGATTGCCTGTGTGGCAGAGGCTTACCATCTGAGTGCTGTCCCCCTCCTATCATTAAATGGTTGAGTATGTGACAGGGGCACAACAATTGAAAAAGAGGTCAAGAGGGGGGGTCACAACAAGCTGCTCCTCAGAGCATCAAAGGAGTTGAGTTTTCAGACTGGAAACAGCAGGAGCCTGTAGGGCGCTGGGTGGAGCTGGGATGGGGGACAGATTGGAGATAGGCACATTAGGAGGTCATGTTCCTACTGAGATAGGACCTAGATGCACTTAGGCAACAAGGGTGGGGCTCCTGGTGTGTCAAGAGCTACTGATGTAGCAAATTTGGCCTCTCCCCTGAATGAGGAACGATTCTCTGACCATGGGCATGTGGACTTCAAAAAAGACCACTCTAGTAAAGGCAACTTCCTCTAGTATCCAGTTTCTGCCATCAGAGCCACTGAAAGGCCACCAGGCAGGGCCACGTGGTGGTAGTCCTCCCTTGGAGCCTCTCCAGCCCTCAGTCAGGAGTACCTCAGTTTTCCTTAATAAATCAGGGCCACTCTGCTCACTCTCTGTCCATGTGTCCTTCCTTATGCTCCATGGGTGTGAAACAATGAAACCAGAAGCCATCGAATTGGGATGGCTAGGGTGGTCCTGACCATGTAGCTGTACCCCGTTATCATCACTAATAACTGAGAAAGGCTCCCTAGCTCTCAAAGCTCCATCATTTGCTCTAGGTGTGCTAGGTGAAAGGGCTCCAGATGCCTGGAGTCTGAAAAACAATGGCCGGTGATAGCCACTGCCTAGAGACCAGCCTTGGGGTCTTTCTTACCCTGAGCATCTCTCCCTCTGTCAACAGACAGAAGAGACTCACCACAGCTGAGCAAACACAGCTTAAGCTAAGGACTGTCATGGACTCCTTCTAACCTGAGGCTGTCAGGCCACCCCAGCTGTAGGATGCCCAGAGAGCATCAGGGAGGAGCCAGGACACCTATGTCTATGCCAGAATCTGTCCCCAACCCTGGCGATTGTGAATTGGTGACGTTGTTTCACATTCTGGCCTTGTGTTTCTCCTTATTTGATAATTTAAAAAAAAATTGATACAAGGCAAACCAGAAAAGGCAGATTGAAAGTTTCAGTCCAGGAATAGAAGGTTGGGCACATCGCCTGCAAGGCCCTTCAAAATAAGCATCAACAATACCCCTGACACACTCACCTCTACCCAGGTCTTGCACTCTTATCTGATGGTCTCAACAAGCAGAAGCTTCTGTTTAAGATTTGAACTAGACTCTGCCTGGGTACTGAGGACCTGAGGAACAGACAGGTGAACTCAGAACCAGGCTGAACTCAACTTAGGGGTGTGTCCTAGCTCGCTTTAACTGTTCATTAGATTCAGCCCAGAGTAACCTGAGAAGGGAGTACCAGGCTAGGGGTGGTGTAGCCTCATCAAAGTGGCCTGTGTGCATGCACTGTCTTGGCTGTTAAATATTTATACGCATGTGTGTGTAGGGTGTGTGTGTGTGTGTGTGTGTGTGTGTGTGTGTGTGAGAGAGAGAGAGAGAGAGAGAGAGAGAGAGAGAGAGAGAACACTGTGGGCAGTACCATTCCCTGGGCAGGTGGCCCTGGGCTGTCTAAGAAGGCTAGCTATGAACGAGAAGGCAACATTTCTCCATGGTTTCTGCTATACTCCTTCAGCTGTAAGTTCTCAAGTCTTGGCCTTCAGGTTCCTACTTTGAGTTTCCTCCACGATGGAATGTAGCCTATAAGCTGAAATAAACCTTTCCCTCCTCTGAGTTTCTTTTGATCCAAGTCATACATAGTAACAAAAAAAGGAAACTACAGCAGGAGAAATGGTAAGGGGAAGCTTCGGGAAGCTGTCTGACCCAGGCTGTTCTGGAACTGATTCTTTTCCTATCCTATTCTGCTGACAACCTGCTCTTCCCAGGCTCAGAATAGAGACTTACCAAAACTCCTTCCATGTGTTTGCCTCGCAGAGAGCTTAAGGTAAATGGAGCATCTCTGGTGGATGAGTTGCCTTCCTCTATATTCTTCCATGTCATCAGCTAGGAGTCAGAATTCTGAACCTGCCATACCTGGAAGGGATCTGTGGAAGTCTCTGGGCCCAGGAGACACCTGTCTTAGAAGTGAAATCTAGGCTGCCTAGCCTGTGAGAGGAAACTCCGAAGGTGTTAAGGGACACGGGTAGGTCACATCCCAAATCCTTAATAGCAGGCTGAGATTCAAGACTCTTCCTTCAGACTTGGCCTTGAGATCTCCACGCCTGCCTCTTATGGTGCAGTCCTTCCCAGCCCTCCCTCCCGCCTCCTTCATTTCCTGGCTCCTACCACATTCTTCAACACCCCTTTAAAAATTAAGGGTGCAGCAGGGGCGGGGGCAGCCTTGGAAACAGATAAGAGGTAATTGCCTGCCTTTGACTCCTCTTGATGCGAAAATAGGACGGGAATGACTCAGTCTGGTTGAAAGGTTAGTTGAAGGTTATTACAGGAAAATTGTTATTCATACATTTTTCCCCCTGTGCGGTGGATAGCCTAAAAGATTAAATTCACAGAGTGCGTAATGACCCATCAGGGCGGACAATGGTAGGGGCGTCCCGGGGGAGGGGAGATAACGTAGCACAGAGGCTTCTCTGAATAATTCATGCTCCAGTGCCCGGCACCAGCAGATTACAGGAGGGTTTTCATTAGAGAGGAGACGAGAGAACAGAATGTGCTTTCAGAGCAGCGCCTGTTTCTCTGCACCGTGGGCAGCTCTGGCCCGGTTTGCTGTGGCTTCAATCAACGCCTATCCCTCATCTTGGCAGCCCTGGGAGGGTGGCAAATGGGATAAGAGGGCATCATTGTTCCTTATAAAGCAGGCGAGTGATGGCCCGTGCTCCTCCTGAGCCCTGATGCTCAGAAGGGAACATGGGCCTAGAGAAGGTGCTGAGGACAAGTTTACCCATGGGGCGTTGGATGCATAGGAAAATGTGCACAGCCGTGAGGACAAGAGTATGGAAAAGGGACGTCAGGGTGTTCCCTGGGTGTCCTCTCCTGTCCCCAGTGCCTTTCTTGCCCACCCCTGAGGCTGCCAGGTGATCCCACCTGTCATTTCCACCCACAGTTGTCAGTATGAGAAGAAGCTCTGGCTGGCAGATGCTTAAAAGGCTCTTGATGTAAACAGGGCTCCAAAGGCAGAGCCTGCAACTCCTGCACCATCTCTGCTGGTAGAAAGATGGAGATCCAGGCCCAGGCCACCCAAGAATTCAAACTCTGATTCCATGACCTGGGTCCTTGGTATCTCTGTCTCCTTTCCCTGTGGAATAGACAGGGTGGTTCTCACAAACTGCACAGAGGACTATGTTCATGGAGAAGGTATGGGGGACAGGACTGAGTTTGGCTCCATGCCTGTTCTCAGACAGTCACCAGGTGAGACAGTTTGCTCTCTCCTGGGCCTGTCTCCACAGAACTCGCAGTGCCAGGCCAAGGCGGACACCGATGTGTGACCTATCAGCTAGGACTTGTGTGTCTTCTTCCTCCGGAGTGCCGAGTGGTCAAACAGAGGTCAGTGGAGTTGAGGGGGACCTCTGAAGATGGTTGCATGGGACTTGGGGGAGGCACAGGCTGATTAAATCAAAGTGAACTGGGTCCTTTATAAGCCCTGGGCTGGGAACTCTTGGCCAGTGCTCATGTCAGGGCACAACTCAATAGGACAAGACCTGAACTGCTGTTTCTCAGGCAAGGCTGTGTAGACCTGGGGATATGGGGCTAACCCAAGCTCACACAGTTCACAAGCCACTGAGGGTCATTCCCAAGCCTCCTAACTCCCTACCTCCAAGGTTTTCATTTCTGCTGTGTCCTACAACCTCAACTCTGCCAAAAAGTTAGAAGATTCTGGCCTTGTTTCTCTTAAGGGTTGGACTAGATGGTCCCTTCTGGTTGTGTAGGAGTTTGGTGTTTGCTATCTGCTTATTGTTCCAGGTGGCAGCTGTCTCTGGGCATGTCTGTATATCACATGTCATTATCCTATATGACACTCAAGGTAAAACAGCTGTACTCCTAGACCCCTGTTAAATCCAAAGTCAAGAAATTCATTTAACCCCTTGAGACCTGAGGATCTGCACCCGGGCTGGCTTTCTCTGCTCCAATTTCCTGTCACAGGTCTGGATGAACAGCTTCTGTGTCAGCCCCTGTGCTGTATCAACAAGAGGCCCAGGATACGGTCACAGTTACTGTGATTCATTCACTGGACCAGGAAGATAAGAGGACCCAGGTCTTTGTCACAGAGGCTTGACTGACGACTTACAGACACCACGGTGCTCACCACCAACCACACTTTGAACAGCCAGATGTCCCAAGCCATGTGGCAGCTCCTTCCGAAAGGCTGACATGGGATAGAGTGAGCAACTGTCACAGGTGCCAGGGTTCCAAAAACACTGATATAACCTGTCATGGGGTTTCCAGAGGCCATCCAAGAACAGTGAGGGAATGAAGCTGAAAAGGCTTCCTGGAGCTGGGGGAAGGAAGCTGTGCTTGAAATTGGGTTGGGACCCAGGTCAGGCAGGCTCCAGGCTACAGAATCTTTGGAGTCTGGGATCCAACACATTGGCAGGTAGATGGGTGAGACATTGGTGTAGACAGTGGGTATCAGTCTCCTTAAGAACTAAGGCTGTAGGAGCTGCCCCACAAGAAGACTTGCCGAACCTCAGTCTGCCCAGCCTGGTCCACAGCTGAGCCTATCTGCTTTCTCTTTGGAGAGTGTCAGCCAGGCTTTGTTTACGGGATGGGGTGAGAGGACACTGCAGGCCCTGCTCGCTGCAGGAGGATGAGGACCCTCCTTTTCTATAAGAAGGCACTGATGTGGTAGAGCCTTAGGTGAGGTAGAGGCCATGGGCTCCACACTACCTGGGTCCTAAGCTTTTGGTGACGTTGTGATAGGAAATGCAGCATAACAACTTTGAGTAGAGGTGAGGGAGGTCAAGAGAGTCTGACAGGGACGAGCTTTCTTACCTAGGGTCTCCACAGGAACAGGATGAAGATACTAGTGGATTCTGGGTACCCAGCAACCTCTAGCACTCCTGGTAAAAGCGCCCAACTGGTAGGAGGGAGAGCGCTCCCTTCCTTGGCATGGTATCCATGGGACAGCCATGAGGATGCCAATCACGCCTGGTTCTTGGCCAAGGTGATGGACACATGACCTGTCAATAGGAAGTTAATTCTAGCACATGGGCAGATGTAGCCATAATGTGCTCTGTGTAAAGATTATCCTTGTATTATTCAAATCTCTGTGTCCCCATATCTGGTTGCAAAACATTCCTCTCCAAATATCCCTTGATTGGTCAATAGAGAAGCTGATCAGCCAATGACTGAGCAGGGGAGAGAATAGGGTTGGACTTCCTCCCAGACAGGGGAAGGGGCAGAGAGAGAGGAAGTAAGGATCCCTGACCCCGAGGAGAGCGTTCAGGAGACACCATGAAAAAAATACCTAAAGAAAGCCATAAAATACAAATATCTCAGGGGTTTTGGCTGGGAAGTAGCCAGATAAGCGAAGAGGATTAAAATAGAGTAACACTGCTCAATTGCTGTGCCCTTAAAGCTTGTCTCAACTATTTGCGTTAAAAGAAAACTCCAAATAGGTATTAAAAAGCCATTAACAGTCAAAGGCACTCTTCCCTTGACCTGTGTGTCATAATGTCTATGCCAGAGCTGCTGGGATCATTCTCTGTCACATGAAGAAAGCCCTGGACGAAGAAAGGTGAGGTCAACATATAGATAACCAAGAAAGAAAGGAGAGATGGAAGAGAGGAGAGAGGAGAGAAAGGAAGGAAAAGGAAAGAGAAGGGGGTAGAGGAAAGGAAAGAAAGAGAAAGGAGGGATGAAAGAAGACGGAGAGAGAAAGGAGAGGGAAGAAAGGAATAGAGGGCCGGGCGTGGTGGCGCACGCCTTTAATCCCAGCACTCGGGAGGCAGAGGCAGGCAGATTTCTGAGTTCGAGGTCAGCCTGGTCTACAAAGTGAGTTCCAGG
>NC_034599.1:56465223-56489330 GCF_900095145.1 Mus pahari | reverse complement strand
GGAGGAGGAGGAGAAAGCTGTCTCCTCTTGGTAAGCTGCTGAGGCCTTCCACCCACCTTGCCCTTCCTAATTACAAACAAGTCTTACTGCCAGGGAGGTGAGGGTCTTTCTTCCCACACATGTCCATCTAGCCTGGACTGGTGACTATGGCCTGCCTCCCTCAAGATGACCTCTGGCCTTCAGGACCACAGGCTGCCATTACAGGGGTCCCAGCCTGGAGTTCAGCACCAGTCTCATTTCCTGCAGAGTATCTGCGACACTGCTATCCCCACCTTGTCCCTGTGTCCTTCCCTGTCCTGGCTATGTGCCACACCACTGCTGCTCATAGAGAACCCAGCTAACACTGTGGGGCCTCTCTACTGTAGCCATGCTAGAGTGGAGGAACCCATTTCTGCTCCCAGGGACCTTCTCCAGCACACTGAGGCTCTTTCTGGGACTCCTCCAACACAGAAACCTTGGAATACTTGTTTCCAGAAAGAGTCTCACTCCTCCTTCCAAAGATACAACAGCCTCTCCATCACTGTCTGACACCCAGCAGATCTCGAGCCCATAGTGAAGGAGCCAGGCTCGGGCAGAAGCCCCTCCTATCCTGTCCTCAAAAGCTGGACAGGGGCTTGGAGAGTCTCATGTTCCTTTGCCTCACTCCAGGAAGAAGCCCCTGACCAATCTCCCCTAGCAGAACCTAGAAACATTTGTAAACTGAAGATGAGATGTGGTAGTCTGAACAAGAATGTCCCCCACAGGCTCATGTGTTTTAACTCCTGATCCCCAGTTGGTGGTGCTATTTGGAAGATTTGGGAGGTGTGGCCTTGCTGGAGGAAGTATGTCACTGGAGGCGGGCTTAGATGTTTGAAGACTGACACCATTTCCTGATGCTCTCTCTGCTTCATGCTTGTGGTTGAGGATGTGAGTTCTCAGCTCTCTACATCTGCTGCCTGCCCCATGCTGTCCCCACCACGATTGACTCTAGCCCTCTGGGACCATAAGTCCAGACAAGCCCTTCTGTCTATAAGTCTCCTTGTTCATAAGTCACCTCGTTCATGGTTTTTGTCAAAACAGAAAAGTAACTAAGATATAACAACACTTTGGAGGGTTGGTGACTCCAAGCCCACCCCTTCTTCTGAAAAAAAAAAATGGTTCCAACCCAGAAGTAAGAGCCTCCACATACTAATCAACAATTTTATTGGATATTGACTAGTTCATCTAAACAAAGGAGTCAAACACAGGGCTCACCCACCTAAATGAGTAGGTTCTCAGTTGGATCTTTAAATAGATAAAGGACATTAAAGTGTGTATGTTACATGGATGCATGTGTAGACATGGTAGCTCCTATATACTTGAACTCAAACATACATGCACATGAGCACACATGTGAGGGGCCAAGTGCAAAACCCTATATGTCCTACAACTCCCTGTTTCTTGGTTCTCCAACTCAGCTTCAGCTCTTTGATCTCTCTCTCTCTCTCTCCTCCTGGTTTCCTTTCCCTTCCTTCCTAAACAACCCTACACTTAGCACCAAGTCTCGCCCCTGGGTCTCTAGTGCCCACTACATGAACATTCTCAATTGGGGACACAGAACATTTTGCAATCTATATCACAGCTACAGACTCCCTGTCCATTTCCAGAAGCCTCTATCCCTTGTGTGGTGGCCTGCTGGGTACAACACACTGCTTCTTAAAAATTGTTTTTCAACAATGTACATGTCTGGATGTCTTGCCTACATGTATGTTTGTGTACTGTGTATCTATGCCAGGTGTTTGCAGAGGCCAGAAGAAGAATATGGAGTTGCAGGTGGTTGTGAGCCACCATGTGGTGCTGGAAATTAAACCCATCTCCTCTGGAAGAGCAATGAATATTCTTAACCACTGAGACATCTCCATAATGGGGCTGAGTGGAGAACACCCTGTGTGCTTCAATCCTATAAACCCTAGTCACTGTTCCTTTAGCTAAGAGTCTAGATTGTAGATACCGTCCCTTCAAGTGCTTGAGAAAAGCAGGGACCATCTGCAGAGAATCCATGAAAATGTTATTGTTCCCATAATGAACACAGCATCAACACTTGCTAAAAGGAACAGCTTTCTAGAAAAATCTGTGCACACTGAAATCTAGTCTTCAAATAGGTGCTCATAGAACTGGGGGTATCTGAGCAAGATTCGGGGGCTACGGCTGGTTGCAACCATCCTCTGCTTCCATTGTGGAAGATGTTACCGTTGATTGGGGAACCTTTAGAGGGAGGGAAGGAAGATCTCTTTGTATTAGTTCTTCTGGCTGCATGGAGATCAATACTCAGCTCATAAGAGTTAAGGAAGCACTGGCCAATGAAAGGTCTTAGGCATGAAAATGTTTTCTTTCCAAACCTCCTACACATCCCCAGCTTTCTGTTTTGCCCACTGTCATGGAAAATCAGATCCCATAATAGATGTGTTCAGGATCTGAGAAAAGTGGTTGCAAGACACAGTCAGCACTAATCTTGGGTGTTTACTCTTAGAAGGACTGTTGGGTAATCCCACATACTTCTGAGCTCTTAGCATGGTGGAAGATTCCCAAGAACCTACAACCTCTAAACATCCTGCGAGATGGATCTGGCACTGTGGTACCAAAGCTGTTTATTGTTTTGTATGCTTCCTCATTATCCAACTGGAAGTACACAGGATGAACACCCAAGGCCAAATAGTGTGTGTGTGTGTGTGTGTGTGTGTGTGTGTGTGTGTGTTTGTGTGTGTGTGCAGTGTAAGTGTACAGTGTGTGCAGTGTGTGTGTATGTGTGTGTATGCAGTGTATGTATGTGCACAGTGTGTGTAGTATTTTTGTGTGTATTCAGTATATATGTGTGTACAGTGTGTGTAGTGTGTGTGTGCAGTGTATGTATATGTACAGTGTGTGTAGTGTGTGTGTATGTGTGTATGCAGTATATGTGTGTGTACAGTGTGTGTTATGTGTGTATGTGTGAAGTGTATATGCGTGTAGTATGTGTGTCAGTATGTGTTGTTTATGTGTATATATGTGTATGCATTATATGTGTGTACACAGGGTATGTGTGTGTACATTTTGTGTGTGTGTACAGTGTATGTTATATGTGTGTGCAGTGTATGTGTATGTAGTGTGTGTGTATCAGTGTGTGTAGTATATGTGTCAGTGTGTTTATGCAGTGTATGTGTGTGTACAGTGTCTGTACAGTGTGTGTATATATGTGTGTAGCGTATGTATTCAGTGTATGTATGTGTACAGTGTGTAGTGTGTGTATATGTGTATGTGTGTGTACAGTGTGTGTAGTTTGTGTGTATGTGCATATGTGTGTAGTCTGTGTGTATATGCAGTGTATGTGTGTGTAGTATATGTTTATGCAATGTATATGTAGTATGTGTAGTATGTGTGTATATGTGTGTGTGCAGTGTAGGTGTGTACAGTGTGTGTATAGTATGTGTAGATGTGTGTGTGTGTACAGTGTGTGTATAGTATGTGTAGATGTGTGTGTGTACAGTGTGGGTAGTGTGTGTATACAGTGTGGGTAGTGTGTGTGTCTGTGTATACATGCATACATAGCCCTTCCACTTTCTATGGCCTGAAGAGGCTCTACAGTATGTCACCTGAAGACTCACACTCCCTGTGGGGTTGGGAGACCTATGGCCTGAGTTAACCCTGGCTGCAGTGATTGGTAGAGAATGGAGTATGTGTCTGAGGCTAGACCAGTCAGTATTGTAAGGACTTGTCTACTGGAGCTCTGTTTGCCTGAGACTTGGTGGCTTGTAGAGGTGATGTTGGGTTACAAGGGTCAATCTTCTCTAACACAGAAGAAAGATGATGTCACTAGAAGTGAATGGCACCAAGAGGGGGAATTGGATTTGAGAGGCAGAGGGAGGAAAAGGACTCTTCTCAAAAATCTTGATTTTTCAAGTTGGGGAGATGGCTCAGTCCTTAAAGTGCTTGCCTTGAAAGCACAGGAACCCAAGTTCAACCCCCAGAACACACATACAAGGCAGTGGTGGCCTGCATCTGTAGTCCTAGATCTGAGGAAGCAGAGACAGGCAGATCCCTGGGGCTCTCTGGCTAGCTTGCCTAGCTACTTGTCCAGTCCCAGTGGGAGACCCTGTCTCAAAAAACAGGTAGGTAGTGACTGAGGAAGACACCCAAGGTTGTCCTCTGGCCTCTGCACACACTCATATACATGTGTACCTACATACACATGTGCTTGTACACACCACACACACAAACACACACACACACACATACACACACAATTTCTTCTGCATGTATCCTTCCCTGTGGGCTCTGACCTCTGGGATGGTTTCAATATGCTCTGTCCCCTCGAGGTCATATGTTGGAGATTTGGTCCCTAACAGTAGTGTTAAGGCATGGTGGAGCCCTTAGTGGGGATCTAGTAATTATTTTACTGAAAGCAGCACCCTCAGAAAGGATTAAGACTGGTTTAGGAAGCAGGTGATCACTCAGTAGAATGTCTTTTTATAGGGGCTGGAGAGATGGCTCAGCAGTTAAGAGTACTGACTGCTCTTCCAGAGGTACTGAGTTCAATTCCCAGCAACCACGTGGTGACTCACAACCATCTGTAATGGTATCTAATGCCCTCTTCTGGTGTGTCTGAAAAGAGCAACAGTGTACTCATATACATAAAATAAATAAATCTTTTTTAAAAAGCAAAACAAAAAGAATGGCTTTTTATCAAAGGGCAAGAGCAGAAGCCAGTTTCCTACTTCCTGGCTTGTTATTGGATCCCCTCACATGATGCTCCTGCCTTTTTGATGCTCTCTGTCACAGGCCCTCACCACATCCAAACAGCAGCTGGCACCATGCTCTTGCACTTGCAGAAATGTGTGTTCTTTTTTTTTTTTTTTTTTAAAAAAAAAAAAAAAAAAAAAAAAACCATGGTACTCAGCCTCAAGCGTTTTATTACAGTAAGAAGAAAATGCAGTAATGAACCCTCCTTGGGGACTTTCTACTTCTGGCTGTTGTGACATGTTCCCTCTTATTTTTTAAAGCCGGCCTGACTTGGGTACCTAGCACGTGAAACTCAGAGTTATAGATCTGGCAATGCTCCAACTAGATCATTCCTTCACAGGCAGCCCAAAAGAAGTAGACAAGCTCAGTTAGCCTGAACCTTGCAGCTAAGAGCTAACTGTCTCTCCACAGGAAAGACGCGCGGACCAGTGGGCAACTGTGGGTCCAACTCCTTTGGGGTGTGGAGAACAGGCTGCAAATACTGGCCCCTGACTTCTGCTCATGAGCTTTCTTCAAATCACAGTTCAGATTTGGCATCCACGTTAAATAGCCCTCATGTTTTCAATAGTTAAAATATAACCCAAAGAGACTGAAAGAGAAGTGTTGGGGGTGACGTGTTTGTCACATAAGCATGGGGACTTGAGTTGGGTCCCCACAAACTGTGCAATATATTAGGCCACAGCAATAATCTCAGTGCTGGGGAAGCAGTCAGACGCATTCTGTCAGCCTAGACTACTCTGTGAGCCCCAGGTCCCAGTGAGAGATACCATCTCAGAAAAACAAGGTATGGTAGTGCATGTCTTTAATTCCAGCACTTGGGAGGCAGAGGCAGGTGGATTTCTGTAAGTTTGAGACCAGCCTGGTCTACAGAGTGAGTTCCAGGTCAGCTAGAGCTACACAGAGAAACCCTGTCTCAACCTCCCAGTCTAGAACAACAACAAAAAAATCCAAAATAGGTGCATGAATCATGTGTGCATACGCATGGTGTGTACCTCAAGTACCTGCACATACACACACACACACACACACACACACACGAACATGCACAAATGTGCATGTTTTGAGTGTTTACAAGCACATACACATACACAAGACAAAGTGAAGAGTTTGGAAGTGGAATAGTAGTTCCAGGAGCCTAGGGAGGCAGAGAGGGGCTGGGCAATGGGTCCTGAGCTCATCACAAGAAAATGAATGTCTTCAGGCTGCTGCAGAGTGGGCAGCCATGAAGGTCAGGGGCCTGATGTCTACCTGCAGGAGCTGGGAGAAAGAGCAGCTTAGCCCAGCTGAAAAGCACAGAGTATACATGGATAAACGAAGCATGTGTGCCCTATTAACATGTACAAATTTACGTTTCCGTATAAAAATAAATTTAATTTTATAAATATTGTTCTTTAGCTGCCTCTCACCCTCACCCTATCTATACACACACACACACACACACACACACACACACACACGTGTGGAGAGAGAGAGAGAGAGAGAGAGAGAGAGAGAGAGAGAGAGAGAGAGAGAGCATATGAACAGACTATAGGAAAGCAGCTAGCTGTTCATCTGAAGGCCAGGAATGAGTGAACAGGGTCTTCACAGGGACCACCCTGGCGTGCACTTTGACCTGGGCCTTCCAGCCTCTAGAATGAACGAGAAGCAAACGCCTCTTGTTATAGCAATGAAATCACTTTCTTTCCTCTTAGTTCACGCAACAGGAGTTTTCTTCTTACACTTGTTGGGGGTGTACACATGTGTCATGACGCATGTGTGGAGGTCAGAGAACAGCCTTTAGGAGCAGTTCTCTCCTTCTACCATGTAGGATTCAGGGATGGAGCTCAGGTCCTGAGCTTTGAAGACAAGCGCCCTTACCCACTGAGCCGTCCCCACCGAGCTGCCTCACCAGCCCCACCGAGCCGCCTCACCGGCCCCACCAAGCCGCCTCACCGGCCCCACTGAGCCGTCTCACTGGTCCCCTGCACAACTCTTTTGCTCAAAGTGATTCACTTTCTAGAACAAACCAGAAGATTTTTGTTTCGTTTTGTTTTTAACTTTATTTTGGTTTCAGAGGAAGTTGAGATTCCAGGATCCTCTACGCACGAACTAGGCATGCCCTGTAGCTGACCGGTGAGTTCCTAAGCTATCCTGCCTCTGTGATGATTTGTGGTGTCGAGGCCGTTGGAGCAGGCATGGACACCTGACTGAAATCTGACATGCTCACCTGGTGTAACCTCCACATGTGGGCTTGGCAGGGGTAGTCTACCACCATCCAGACTAACACGGCAAAGGACCTTCTGAGCATCAAGGGAACAGAAGACAGAAAGCCAAAATGACTTCTCAGTCTGCCCTCTTCCTGAGCCGGGGCAGGCTTTCTTTGAGATTTTGTTAGTCATCTCTATGTATGAAATAAGTCACCACTTTCTCCTTTGGAGCTAAGTCTGGCTGGCTTCTAAGCCACTTGTAACCAAAGAATTCTTTACAGCAAATTCAAGATTTTGCTGACCAGCAACCCCCTTCCTGCACCCCTTTCTTGATCACACCCGAGCTGACTGACACATGTATATTACACAGGATATCAGATATAGGTCAATGGATGTCACCTCAGGGAAACAAGCAAGAGAAAGGACCCTGGTTGGTGCTAGGCGAGGCTTGTTAGTGAGGGGAGACCACAATGCCCTCATCCCCTCCCGCCCCCCCCCCCACTGGTGAGGGGGTCACCGGGGTCAGCCCATGCTTTGGTGCGTGAACTTCTTGTTCCCACCGAATCAGTCAGCTGAAGTGGGAGTGTTTTCTTTCAGCAGACATGCGTCAGCCTGGGTTTGAAACAAAGCCATGCAGCCCCAGCAGGCCTGGCACTAGCAGGCCTGTCACAAAGGCCGGCTGTGTGAGCCATCTCTGCGGAACGGTGGGCCTCTTTCGTGCCAGGCACCATTTTGGAAAGTGCTAGGGAGGCTGGCTTGCACTTTAATGACGTAGGAGACACATTCAAGGACAAAGCTTTTGAAAAGGCAAGGCACTGGGAAGGCTTGGGGAGGGGCGGCTGGGGAGGTGACAGAAATCAAATGACCCGCTGAAGCTAAATTATCAGCCTCATGGAGCGCTTTTGTTGTTGTTGTTGTTGTTTTTGTTTTGTTTTTTTTTTTTTTTTTTTAGAAATAACTGTCTGCCTCAGCCTGTGGCCACCGTTCATTCTCTCACTTGTTCTCCAATTAATTACTGTGTTTTAACACTATCTCGGAAGATAATTGCCTGTCAGTGTATCAGTATGTAACACCCCAGGGTGAGCGATACTTCTGCTCTATCTGCCAGTGCTAATAAACACAGGACTGGGGGTAGGGGTTAAAGGGGAACCCTGCCTGCGGGGAGGGGGACCCCACCTGGTGAGATAGGACTCCACTTGGTGAGAGGGGATCCCCACCTGGTGAGATAGGACCCCACCTGGTGAGATAGGACCCCACCTGGTAAGAGAAGACCCCCACCTGCTGGGAGGGGGGCCCTACCTGGTAGGAGGGGGACCCCACCTGCTTTCTTTTGATGGTCCAGGATTCTAGATCTTTTTCACCCTGGTTAGCCTGAGGTGGGAGTTCTGGGTGGACTGCAAGCAAACCATGATCCCTACTTGGTAGATGAGGTGCCTTGCTCATCTCGCTTCCACGTTCAACAGCTTTGAGCTTGTTTGTTTCATGTTGAAGACTGCAGGATAGATAGCGGATGAGATTTGCTCTCCCCTCTATCCCATTAGCTCATCCAAAGGATAGGTGCACGGGTCGATAGGCTGTATAATTACAGAGTGGGTGAAAGTCAGATCTTTTCTAAATAAATCATGGGTAGAGGGGTTCGTGTGTGTGTGTGTGTGTGTGTGTGTGTGTGTGTGTGTGTGTGTGTGTGTTTATAACAGAATGGGAGAGTAGCGGTGTGTGAAGATGGGAACTTTATGTAGCTAAAGCCCGCTGAACTAAATATTTCAGTAGGGGAAAAGAAAAACTCCCCCATTTCAAATTAAATTGAACGCATTTGGTAAAGATATGAGCATCGTAGGGTATAACTGTCAATTAAAGTGATAAGTCGTGGGTCTGGCACTGACCGGGTTCTGGATTGTTCTGAGGCCGGCTTCCCAGTGTGGTCATTGGTGCTTTGGGGGGCCGAGGAGGGGGGAGATTGAAACTGATCCGCTGAGTGAGACCTGGGAATATTCTGAGAAGCAGAGTCAAGTTCAATACCTCTGAGTTAATTGGCATTTTATTCTCATTTAAATCTCTGTCACAACCTTTTATTTTATTTTCTTCTGTATTTCAGAGGAGGCGGCGATTCTGAGATCTTCCCTGCAGCTCCCGGGAAACTCAGAACAAATTAGATGGTGCCACGTAATCTCACCCATGGATCTCACAGCCTTCCAGCTCCTGTCAGGGTCTGGGGGCTGAGGCTGATGCCAGGCGCTTGCTAACTAGCATAAGGAGAGGGAATGGAGTCATTAGTGGCTCAGAGAACTTTTTCCAGGGCCCCGATTGTATTCTGTCTGTAGATCGAGTGGCTTATTTGACAAGCACAGCCCTCCTTGTGAGTATTCGAGGAAGAGATCACCTGAGATGTAATGGGATAAATGATAAGACTGCATTCCCAGCATGGCTCCTGGCAGCCTGCTAGGAACTCCTGTTGTGAGTGAGGTTCCCGCTGATGGTATATGGGAATCCATCTTCAGGGGACCCTTCCCAGGGAAATCTCTACAGTGTCAATCTGTGGCCATGTTTCAAGTGGGGCCATTTGCCAGGTGCCTTGGGAAGGCAATATGGAGATAGCCAGTGGTTTCCACGTACTCTGCCCCTCTGTCTTTACGAGGACCTCTGTATTAAGTCCTACTCAGGGAGGGCGCATTTTGGCTCACAGTTCAAAGACTGAGTACATTATGGCTGGAGCCTGAGGCAGCTGGTCACGTGACACCCCCAGTCAGGAGGCATAGAGTCGTGGATGCTGCTGCTCAGTGTACTGCCTCCTTTGCATTCTGTCTGGGTCTCCAGCCGATGGGGATGGCGTCACCACAGTCAGGTTAGATCTTCCCAAGAACCTGAGCTAGAAGCTTCCTCACAGACACATGCAGAACTTTGTCTCATAAGTGACTTCAGGTGCTGTGAAGTTGGTGCGTTGTTGGTGGGAATCATCACAACTGTGTCACACAGGCTTTCAGACTCCTGGACAGCTGAAGGACGCCTCCTCCGGAGAGGCGCTGGGCTGAGACCACTGCTTCTGTCTATGGCCCAAAATGCTGAGTGTTCCCAACCCCACCTCCCATGCCCCACAGTCTGATCATTTTTGTGACAAAACTGAATTTCTCTGGGCTCCATGCGTTTGTTGGTTCACAAAAATCCTTATCATCAAATAGTACCAACCAGACTCTTCTGGATCTTTCTATTCACCTCCTGGTGTGGGGACTCCATGCCAGGAATTTCCTCCTTGTAAAAGTATTTCTGAGGATATACAGAAAAAGTCTGAAGTAGAGTCCCCAGATGTCCATCTTGCTGCCACCCACAAAAAGTGACCATGGACATTGGGCACTAACTCTCTTATGCTACATTTTTGTTTGGAATTGTACCCTAGTCTGGAATCAGTCTCCCCTGATGTTTGTGTGGGAGGCAGGGAGCAAGACAGAGAGTGGTCCTGGACAGGATACAGCCACAAAGGATGTGCCCTCCTCGGAGGCTACTTCCTCTGCATGGGCCCTACCTCCTAAAATATCAAGGCCCTTCCAAACGGCGTGTCTGCTGGAGACCAACCCGTCAATATTTTCATTTTTTAACGTGTGTGTGTGTGTGTGTGTTCATGTCTGTCACTATTGACACACTCATACCACAGTGTATGTAGGTGGGTCAGAAGACAGCCTCCAGAGTTGGTCCTTGCCTCCCATCTTGTTTGACATGTCTCTTTATTGTTCCTCACCACAGACACCAGCCCAACTGACCCACGAGCTTTGAGGAGTCTCTCCTCTCTTTCTCTCATCTTCTATCAGTGCTGTGTTAACTGAGCCACAGCCCTAGTGGGGGAACATTTCATGTTCAAACGTGCCCACTGCTCTGTGAATAACTGTCACAATGCCAGCCTTTCTCCTGGGCTGCAAAGCCGGAGAGAAGCATGCACTTCTGTCCATGAGCAGGAGAAATACCTCACAGATAGCTCTGCTCTGCCTGAGTCAGGGAAGCAGCAGTCTTAGGATCATCCCAAAGACTGCATCACAGCATTTGGACCCTAGTCAGAGCTGGGCCAAGAGGAAGACCCTTGCTTCTCCTTCTGTGTGCCTCACATTTATTCTCAACATGTAGGGGACAAGCTGGTCCAAACCCTTCCCCACCCCCCACCCCCAGACAGCCATTCTCCCTGGGGTGTTGCCAGCCCATCAGGCCAGCAGACACAAGGAGACCCAGACTCCCCTCTGGGCCAGCTGGAATCCTGGCTCAGTGTCTGCACCACAGTTTGAGAATCCCTTGGCCAGTTAATGAGAGAGCCTGGCTCAGCCCGTCCTATGATCTCATAGCCTTTGAGTGGGTCACATTCCCTAGTTCCCAGTAGCATGGCTTGGAGAGGCATAATTCCATCGCCTTGGATTCATTCCTGAAGTTACCATTTGTCTTTCTCTTCGTGTCTCTGAACTAGCTGAGGGCACCGTCTGTGTCTTACATAGCTTTCTATTTCCCCTGGATGCAGTCCATTCCCTGGCACAGTACCCAGGCGGTGGACCTCAAGAACTGGACCACACCCCATGTAAGACATTTGCAGAGACATGGAACTTAACCAGGGAGACCTAAGGCACTTCCAAAACACGTCTTAGGTTATGACTCAGGTCTAAAAGAGGAGACCCGAGAGGAGTATATTTAACAGGCTCCACAGTGCTGGTGTTCTGACCCTTCCATCACTTGGAACTCATGGCTTAGACTTTGGTGTTGAGTTTGGCTCTGGGGGTCTCTCACTGGGTACAGTGCCTGACAGAGGGGATGGGCGTGGGCTGTGTTCCCTGGAACTCCTGCATGTTTCCTTCCACACGTAGTACACATGCCACCTGTCACATCTGACACTCAGTCTTCCCCTGACCTGTCCTTGATCAGGTCAACGAGCCTCCTGCCTTCTTGACCTAGAAAAGTATTGACTTTGCCTCCCAAGGAAGTATCATCCTTAAACCTTGAACTGTCAGTGACCTAGTGTTGACTTCAGATTTGGGTGATCCTGGGAGCCCTCCTTATAAGGACTTTGGGAAACACTACTTCCTATGTAGTTTTTCCCTCTGGTGGAATCCACTGCCCCCTTTTGTCACTTCCCTGTCTCCTTTGAGTTCTGTTCCAGGAACTGCTAACTTAACCCCACCCAGCTAAGAAACTTAACTCGAAGCTCTCCCCCACCTTCCCCTCTTGCTCTCGTCACAATCACTGGCAGCATCTAGAACTTCAAATTGCATCGTTCACCACCCATAGAAAGGTATTAAGAGGTCCTAGGGATATCTGAGGAAGAGTTACAGTGGAAGAATATACAGGTGAATCTAGAGTTGATATCAGCTTCTAATCTAATTCGAGGCTTTGATTTTTTCAAACAAATTGTTATCATTATTAGGAGGTTTAGTTGTTCTATTTTTTATTTTACTCATCAAGAACACTGACACATGAATAAGATGTGCCATGTTGACTTCGTGACACTGTGCCCTCCCTGATATACTCTGTGTGGCATCAGACAGCTCCAAGAGAAGGGTCAAGTGCATGGAACTGGGGGAATGAACAGGCCACCCAGAGCTTAGATCTGAGCTCACAGAGCTTCGGAAGTCTCCAACACACAAGTCTGAAAGAGTGAAGAAGACATGTGTCCCTGTGGCCAAGGCTCCCTGGAAGACTCCCCAGGGAGTAGCAGATGAGGACAAGGAACCTGTGAGATCTGGGTGTTACTACCAGTGGGGTCTTGCTTATCTTCTGAATAGCTTTGGCTATAGGCCGATCAGAAGCCCTGTGGGAGGGAGGCTCATGGCAACCTAGTCTCGTGGCTTTAAATACCAGCTCTATGCTAATGCCGCCCACATTTATATTTCCAGCTCAGACCTCTTTCCTGGACGTCAGTCGATATATCCGAACACCCACTCAACATCTTGACTTAGACGTCTAACGGGCATCACCAACTCCACAAATCCAAAGTCCCTAAGCCACCCCCTCCCCAAGCCCTCTCCACTCACAGCCTCCCCATGGCAGCAGTAACACCTCTAGCCTACTGTTCATCTGAAATATTTAGTGCCTCCTCCACCCCCCCACCCCACCTCCCACGTCCAATAAAGCAGCAAACGGAGATTCCAGCTTCAGCTGGATCCACACTCTGACCATTGTCCCTCCTTCCCTGCTAAGCCACTCACCACCCCCAGTGCAAGCCACTATCACCATATAAGGTGCCCAACATTGTGGCAATGATTTCTGGGTCTCCCAGCTCCCATTTCTCTAGTTGGGGGCAGGCTGGCTGGCCAGTGAGTCACTAGGAATCTGCTGTTTCTGCCTCACCTTTCATGTTTGTGTTGAAGATGGCACTCAGGTTCTGGTTCTTGCATGACAAGAACTTCACTCACTGAATGAGCTGTCTTCTCAGGCCCAGCTCTGTTTAGTATGGAACTGCAGAGCCTTTGGAAAGATAGTTCAAATCTCTTGTGCTCAGAACCACACAACGATCTTCCACCCCATGCAGAGCAAGGTCCCTCAAGATGGCCGACAAAGCTCTGTGTGACCTGCACATCCTCTCAGCTCCATGCATCCTAGCAGCTCGGTCCTGCCCTTGCGACTGTGGGATTCACCTTCTTAGCTCTGCTCAGTAGCTCCCAGAGCTCAGTAGATCTCTCTCTCTAAACAGCTCTTCCACCATTCGTCTACTGGGCTGACAACCTTATCTCTACCGTGGCTGTTCAAATTTTCTTGTCTGTGAAGCCACCCTACACGCCCCATTTTCCACAGCCGAGCGCACCCTCTGATGCATGCTCATTCCACTTCTACCAGATCTACCTTACCTTCTGTCTCCTCCCCAATTTTCAAAAAAACAAAACAACAACAACAACAAAAGCCACCGGATATAGTAGACTTCGGAATTACAGGTAATGTCTTTCTCTGCTCTGGAGACAAAATGAGTCTGTTCTGCCTACTGGTGAGTACTGCGTACCATAGAGATGTCTGCCCTAGTTTGCTTCTCTGTTGCTGTGATAAAACATTGATTGGAGCAGACTTGGGGAGGAAAGACTTTCCTTCCTCTTAAAGGTTACAGTCCATCATAGAGAGAAGCTACAGTGGGAACACAAGGCAAGAGCTTGAAGCAGACACCACACACAGATCACCACCGTTTCTCGGCTTACTCTCAGGTTCACAAGTCAGCATCACTCTTTTATAGGGCAGGTCCACCTGCCTAAGGTTGGTACTGCCCACAGTGGGCTAGGCCCTCTTATATCTCTCAGTAATCAAGAAAACTCCCCACAGACATCCCTGCAGGCCAAGCTGAAGGAGGTGAGTTTTCAATTTAGGCTTCCTCTTCCCGGGTGTGTCAAGCTGACAACCGAGAAGTGCCATCCTAGTGTCTGAGCAGACACTTAATAAATGTGGAATGTCAAATGTTGGTCAGAGTCTGCCAGTGTGTCCAATTGGTGCAACAAGGTACGTGGGTGGCCCAGGAGGCAAGAAACAATGATATGAAGCCAGGACTTCTTTGAGTTACGTACAAGAGTTGTTTGAAGGTTCACTAGGAGAGTGAAAAGAGGACTCTTTCAAGGACCTCAGGATGGAGCTGGCAAGATGCTCATCTGATAAAAAGTCACTTGCCGCCAAGCCTGACAACCTAGTTCCATCCTTTGGGATCCACATGGTAGAAGGAAAAAAAAACTGAATCCCTCATTGTCCTCTGACTAACATACACACACACACACACACACACACACACACACTCGCACCATGACATGTATTTCCCCACACCCATGCACAGTTAAATAAATAAGTATGATTTTATGGGTTTAAAAAAAAAAGCCAAGATGAGTGGGGCTCACCAGGGTCCTCAAGGCAATAATTCTGAATGCAGATGTTCATTAATGGCAACAACAGAAATCCTCCCTTTAGGGTGTGACTCTTTTGCAGATGTGCATGCTGCCTTCCAGTGATGGGCATGATGGACTTTAGGGTTCCCCATTCGTAGCTAAGAAAAGGAGGCTCAGAGAGACAGGCAGGCTTGCCTAGTACATAGCTAGGAGGTGAGTGGGCCGCCACATTTGCCAAGGCTTGAATTCCCTCCCCGCTCCCATGAACTCAGTATGACTCAGTGGCTGACAGAGGGAGGGGCAAACATCAATACCCTTGCGTTGTCAGAGCAGCTGGGGTTGTCGCTTTTCAGAAATAGCTAATCCGGAAGGCTCTCCAGAGGCTGAGATCATTCCAAGAGATGCCAACTCGCATTCCTTCCTACAGTCCAGTCCCTGTTCAGGCATCCAGAACATTCCCCGGACGTTTGCAGAATGGACTTTTTAAGTGCCCTCACCAGAGGCCACCCTTCCCCTCTGCTCCCTATCCCAAAATGCTGTCCCTTCCTCGCACAGTGAGCCGGCCTCCTTGACTTCTGTTTGTCCCTCCCCCCCCCGCCCCTTTCGTGTGTATATGCTCATGTGCAAGTGTGTATGCATGTGTGTGCAAGTGTGTATGCATGTGTGTGCACATGGATGATGGAGCCAGAGAACAGTTTCAGCTGCCATTCCTCAAAGATTGTCCGTCTTGTTTTTGAGACAACCTTTGCTTGGCCTGGGACTCAGCAAGAGGACTAACCTGGCTGGCTAGTGAGCACCAGCACCTACCGCCCTCCCCAGCAGTTTGCAGAGGACCAGACTCAGCTCCCTCAGGCTTTGTAAGGCAAACTCCTCTCTTAGGAGGCTATAAAGCCAATGATGGTCCTGGCAAGGTAGCTCAGTGGATAAGGACACCTGCTCCAGGCCTGATGACTTAAGTTCAATCCCCAAAACTCCAATGAAAGAAGGAAAGAACTGGCTTCTAAAAGTTGTCCTCTGACCTCCATGTGTATACCGTGGCGTGTGTGGGCTGCCCCCCGACACATACATAAATTAATTAATGCAATAAAAAATTAAAGATCAATAATAATCAGAAGAGTGAGTCTGACATTTTCACTAAAACAATAGAATTGAAGGCCAAAAGGCTTCATGTTGACAAGACAGAGGCCACACTGAGGGCCTTAGGGAAGGCAGAAGGGAGCTGTAACCGTGCCCAGCTGACAACAGCTGCATACAAAGGAGGTCATTCACACTAACAAGTTTTTGAAATTTCTATAGTGTGTAACTTGGACTCCTTGGGGTTGTTTTGTCTAAGTCCATGGACGCTGGCCCACCCTTTCACCAGCATGGGCTGTGGTGCCTCTGGAGCTGATTCACAGAAGTTCCCCAGAGCCGACCACCTTGGGAGGGATGCTCTTAGCCGACACTACTGGAAATGCTTGCACTGCCGTTGGAATGCAACCCTGGGCTCTGTGTGTGTTCAGTTATACAGTGCTTCTCTCTCTCTCTCTCTCTCTCTCTCTCTCTCTCTCTCTCTCTCTCTCTGTGTGTGTGTGTGTGTGTGTGTGTGTGTGTGTGAAGTGCTAAAAAAGACCTAGCCAGATATAGGTGGCTCTCAGAGCCCTGCTGCTGAAGGGGCTCAGTCATGTCCAGTCGATTCCCATGTGAGAATTCAGGGCTCAAATATGTGATCTCAAAGCTGGCCCAACTAGCCAGTCTGGGCACAGTCTGGAGTCCACGGAGGCCTCCTTATGATTCCTGCAGAGCTGGTGATTCTTATCTGCTAGGTGGCCTTTGCTCTGTGACCCTCTGTGGGCCTGGTGCTCGGCTTTAACGTGCTTCTACTTGTTGCTTTGCTTGTTTGAGGTGAGGCTAGCTTCAAACTTTCTGTGTAGCTTAGGATGACCCTGACTTCTGATCCTCTTGCCTCTACCTCCCAAGTTCTGGGCTTTGAGGCGTGTACCGCCATGGATGTGGTGTGTGTGGTGCTGGGGACTGAACCCATGATTTCCTGTGTGCCAGGCAAGCATAAACTGAGCCACATCCATTTGACAGTGTTCAGCAGCTTCAGTCACTTTGGCACTCCCTCCGTCCCTCTTTCTCCTGGTGAGCACTCTCTCAACAGTTACACTGACAATCGACCCCGAGCCCTTACTAAGCCATGGGCAAGGCAATCCGTGCTTTTCTGTAAAGGCCAATTACTCCTCCTCCACACGCCTTCCCACCATCACATGTCACCTGATACGGTAGTGGCCAGCCACAGTACTATTTAGATTTAAGTCAAAGTTAGCCTATATAAATAGAACTAAAACTTCAGCCCCATGTGCATTAGTTATATTTCAGGTGGCCAGAGATAATAAGACACATGTATTAAGAATACTGCTTCCAGCTGCCCTGGAAGAAACACTTCTCAAATCTGATTGATCCACAGGCCAATAGAGAGTCTGGTAAAAAGATAAGAACATTTTACTCCTAGGGTAGAACTGTGCAAGCATGCTCGCTGCACCTTCTCTCAGACCTTCATGGGCCCAGTTCAGAGCACTTGCCTTAAGTGTTCATCAAGCATAAGCACTGGGCATGTGTGTATGTGTGTGTGTATGTGTGAGAGTGTGAGTGTGTGTGTGAGTGTGTGTGTGTGTGAGTATGTGAGTATGTGTATGTGTATGTGAGTGTGTGAATGTATGTGAATATAAGTGTGTGAGTGAGTGTGAGTGTATGAGTATGTGAGTGTGTGAGAGTATATGAGTGTGTATGTATGAGAGTGTGAGTGTATGTGAGTGTGTGTGAGTGTGTGAGTGTGTGTATGTGAGTTTGTGTGAGAGTGTGTATGTGAGTGTGTGTATGTGTGAGCATGTGAGCGTGTGTGTGAGTGAGTGTGTGTGAAGGTGTATATGTGTGAGTGTGTGAGTATATGTGAGTATGTGTGAGAGTGTGTGTGTGTATGTGTGTGTGTGAGAGTGTGTGTATGTGAGTGTGTGAGTGTGTATATGTGTGAGCGTGTGAGTATATGTGAGTATGTGTGAGTGTGTGTATGTGAGTGTGTATGTGTGAGCATGTGAGTATATGTATGTGTGAGAGTGTGTGAGTGTGTGTATGTGTGAGTGTGTGTGTATGTGAGTGTGTATGAGTGTGTGAATATATGTGTGAGTATGTGTAAGAGTGTGTGTGAGAGTATGTGTATGCGCATGCATGCACACCTGGGGGGGAGTTGTTGCTTGTGTGTATGTGGAGGCAAGAGGATACTCTCAGATGTCACGCCTCAGGAGCCTTCCACCTTACTTTTTTGAGACAGGGTCTCTCCCTGGCCTAGAGCTCATCAAGTAGCAGAGAATGGCTAGTCGGCCAGTAAGCCCCTGGGATCTGATGTCTGTGCCTCCCAGTGCTGGAGTTACAAACACGAGTCATTGACACTGTGCTCAGTGTATCGGGGGAGGGTGTTGTCATTTTTTATTTGGCTTGTTTGCTTGCTTGTTTTTATATTTATTTTATCTATTTTATATTTATATTTATTTTATTTTATCTAAATGAATGCTTTGCCTGAATGTTTATCTGTGCACCCTGTGTGTGCCTGGTGCCTGCAGAGGTCAGAAGAGGATATTGTCTCCCTTGAAACTGGAGTTAAGGATAGTTGTGAGCCACCTTGTGGGTGCTGGGACTAGAACCCATGTCCCATGCAAGAGGAACAAGTGCTCTTTAGCTACCGAGCCATCTCTCTAGCCCCTGTCTTTTTGATGTGGGTTTTGGGAACAGATTCAGTCTGTCATGTACTTGCAAGGCAAGCTCCTTATTGACTGAGCCATCTCCCCAGATCAAGTTTCCATCCTTCTTAGAAATAAAATAAACCTCTTGGGGAAAGAGTATGTCAAGTGGCTCTCAGCCATCTGTCTCCGAGAGTGAGCAAATTCATCATGTGCTCTTTGGAGCCTCGTTATCTAGTCTGGAACAAGAGGAGGAAGCTGACAGCGCTAGGATTTTGGTGACTGGGGGAAAAGAGAGCAGAGATGAGGAAGGGCACATTAGTCCTACAGCCTCCCATGTGCTGTGCAGTGGTTCTGGGATCCAGTGCATCCCACACCACACGCATCCCAAGCAAGTTCCTGACGGAAGCTGAGTTTGCTGTGAGAGAATGGGAGATGTGAGAGGCCTAATCCCCTGAACTTCTGTGGCAGGTGTGGCCCGCCACATTCTGAGGGAGAGAGGCAGGTGACACCAAGTCAGTCCCTCAGTTCCTTCAGCAATAGGAGCAAATATCGATGGCCGACATTTGCTGGGCACACACAAGGAGGCTTGTTGTATGCAGCACACTGACGACACATTTGTTCATGTTCAGCAACCTAACAGCCTCGAGAAGCAGATCCTAGCATTACACCCATTTCACAGAGGATAACTGAGATTTGGAGAAGAGAATAGTTTGACCAGTGATGGAGCTGAGTTCAGGCGAGGCCTGTGTGGGCTCTGTGGGATCAGATTTCAGGAGAGGCAGGCAAAGAGCACATAGCTAGACACTCAGGGGTCCGTGTCAGGCAATCCCCCACCTACGGACATCATGAGGATGTTTAAGGAGGTCTCAGCAGGGTCCAGGTCATCTAAGTGGCTGTGTCCTGCACCATCCCTGGGATGTCCAGTACGGTCATTCCTGCTGGGGACCATCAGTTCTTTTACAGGCAGTTTTTTAGCTCCTTTTCCTCCCTTCCTTAACTTCACTGATATCCATGGTCCTACCCTTAGCTTAGGTCCTTAGACACAATAGCTTATGTGTCCTACACATAGGCTCACCCAAGGGACCACTGTCAGTGAGCTCTTGGCCTAATGACACAATGATTTCCCTAACTGTGTATTAACTTCCATCCATAGTCTTCATGATGGATGGCAAAGCCACAGGTGCTGAAGCCCCTCCTGTGAGGTGGTGCCATATTTGCATGTGATTTGCATATCTCTTTACTTCCTCTCACCCTTCACAGCATCTCCAGACTCCGTAAGCTACGATGGGACGTAAATAGTTGTGCTATTATGTTTAAATACTCTGCTAAAGGGTAGTAAGGGAGAGAGCCAGTGCTTCTTCAGTACAGATCCAATATGTTTTTTTCCAAATATTTTCAAACCATGGGTGATTGAATTCCTGCACTTGAGACCCAGGGACAGCGAGTGCTGGACCATGCCAGGCTGCTATGGGAACTGAATGAGACAATGTGTTGGCAAGAGTGACAATGGCCCAGTGTATTTTGTCTTTTCTTTAGAAAGAAGGGAACACAGAGACTACTCTGTGCAGCCCTGTGCCTAAACCAAGGGTAAACAAGATGCTTGGCCTGGAGGGAGGAGGGGCTAAGTGCTTTAAGTGCTCAGTATTCATCTCATTCCACTCAACAATTATCCCTTGAAGTTGCTGTGATTATTCTTAGGACCGAGGGAGAACGAAGGCTCAGAGAGGGTAATTAATTTGCCCCAGGTCACCCAGCCAGAGAGTGGCAGCAGGTCTAAAATACAAAGGCGTCCTTGTTGTCCACAGCTTATTTCCCAGAAGTGCCCCATGTCTCCCGGCAGGAGCCGCCTGTAGAACAGGACGTGGTGTCAAGCACTTGCCTTCTTGTTAGGCAGGGTTCTGGCTGGGTTTCTCGGTCTCCCTGTGGTGCAAGGTTGGGGGACTGTCATGACAGCCATCAGCACAGCAGAGAGGGATGAAGGAAGGGCTGTGCTTTGACAAGGGCTTGTGCCCTTGGTACCTGAAGGGAAGCTGGGACCAGGACCCTGTGGCAAGGGAGGAGGCAGCCAGCCTAGGGCCCTGTGCACTGTCTTAGTGATGTCCTGGGGCTTGGATTTAGGGCTCCTGAGGACAACACCCTCACCCCTACCCACCTGACACCATCAGTCAGAGCTGCTGCGACAAGAAGGAAAACTTTGCTAATTAATGAATATCAATCCAGGTCCCACCTGGATCGGGCTTCTTGCTAATCAAGAAAAGAGGCTTTGGACATGGGGTGGGCTAGCCCCCTTGCTCAGTCCTAGTCCGGCAGAAACAAGGCCTTGGGCATGGGCGTGACTGGAGCATGCCTACCCTGGCTTTGATGCTTCTAAAGGTGTGACTGTGTCAAGGTCGCCTGGTACTGCAGTCAAACTTTGCTGGCCAGGCTCAGTTCTGCACAGAAAGTGGGTGCCAAGGCAGGGTGGTCTTTGGAGGAAAGGGTAGTCATGATTGGCAGACCTGTTCCCAAGAATATTGGGATACCACCCCCAACACTTACCCTCTGTTCCCTCATCTTGATCTCTGCTCCTAGTGAACCCCATCCCCTTAAGCCCACCAGGGCCAACTCCCTGTAAGGTTCAGAGCTGACACATGTTGATGTCATCTCATAATTTACCATCTCTTTTTAAATTTTTAAACTTTATTTAGCCTGGTTTCCACAGTAAAAGAAAGAAAGAAAGAAAGAAAGAAAGAAAGAAAGAAAGAAAGAAAGAAAGAAAGAAAGGAAGGAAGAAAGAAAGGAAGAAAGAAAAAGAAAAGGAAAAAAAGCCTATTTGTGAGGGGGGGAAAAAGTATGTGTGCTAATTCTTCTTGGATGAAAAAAAAAGTGTGTTATCATTATCTATGTGTGTGCCTGCCGTGTGTACACATGAGGGGTTGTGGTGCAAATGGAGGTGGGAGGGGAACTTGCAGGAATTAGTTCTCTCCTTCTACTGCGTGGGTTCTGCGGATCAAACGCTTGGTGGACATGCCTGTACCTGCTGTTCGTTTTTCAACCTTGCATGGTACAGTGGGGGCGAGGGACTGGGTAGCTACAGCTCCCTGACTCGAGGGGAGTAAACTGATCGCTCCCACCAGGATGGTCATGTTGAAGCTGGGGAGAGGCCGCAGGAAGATGCTGGCCTGCTCTTTTTCTTATTCTGATCACAAGTCGACTTTATTGCGTGTGACAGATCTCTTCCCCTGCGGCCAGCTTCTGCTTCAAGGTTGGTGTGGGCTCAGGCCAGGAGAAGCAAGGAGCTGAACGCTCCTGCTGTCTGTGGGAGACTCTGTGCTAACAGCATCTCCTCTCTGTAGGAGGCAGCGAAGCCAACAGGTCATTTCCCTGGCTGTGGCTATCTTCCTGGGTCAGCTTGGCTGCCTGGGACAGCTGCCAGCCCAAGTGGACGGCACTATGCCCTCTTCCCAGGCAGCAGGAACAGACTTATGGTTTTCTACCTTGCTGTGGATCTAGATTCTAAAGTCTGTAAGGATCGTGTGTGTGTGTGTGTGTGTGTGTGTGTGTGTGTGTGTGTGTGTGAACTCTGAGAACAATTGAAAGGCAGGGTGGCCTTGAGCTTTCAAGGTCCGGAGGTCCCTGGAGCCCCCTGCTATCCCAACCCATTACCCACATAGGTTAGAGGTTCTTTCAAATCACAGTCCTAGGGATTTGAAGCGATTGCTCCTAGGGTAGATTTCCTGCCCGATGCTCTCCCATCCCTCCTTTTGGATAAGAGACGGCATGTCCTTAGGATGTCCTTGGGATCCCGGGGGAGCTACAAGAAGAAAGAGGCACTAGTAGAGGTGAACAAGGATGATGAAACTCACCTCTACTGAGGGAGAGCAGGCCCTTGAGAGCCTCAAGCACCCATCAGCAGGAGTTAGCCATTCTGTTGCTGAGCCCTTGCTGGAAAGAGCCACAGTCCACTTAGTGTCTTCTTTCTAAATGTTAGAAATGTCTTTAACTGTACTTTTTTTTTTCCTGTTTTCCCTCCCCCTCATGGTTACCATGCATTTTAGATTGTCTACCCCTCTTCCTTTCCCACCTTGGCAGAACTCTAAGGAGAAGGAATGGCTTCCTCCTCGCCCCTCCCCCTCCCCCTGTCAAGGTGACCCCTGGGTGGGAGTTGCACATGGAGAAGGACATTAGCTCTTATGGGGTCAGCACGGACTCTGGGACACAGAGGAGACACATCCCTTGCAGACACCTCAGAAGGCGTCTTGAGGGTGATGACCACTCCAAATGCACCCCAAAAGGAATTGTACTCCAAGTGCAGGGGCTTCTCTCTGTGTCCTGCCTCCCAGGGGCTCCCCACGGCCAGCAGTACCAATGCCATCTTCTCTCAAGCAGAAAAAGATTAATTTTTTTTTCATTCAACTTACCTGCTCTTTATTTTGCTAGAAGCAACTCAGAAGCTGTTCTGCGGCCAGCATTCCCATGCATTTACTTACTTAGTAGGGGTGCATTTGGACACCTACTATGTGCCATCAGCTCTTCTAGACTCCTGGGAACTACAGAGGAATCCGAAATTTTAAAGAGATGGAGAGACTGTTTTTTTAATTTTCTTTTTAAAATTGTCTTGTCTTTTTGCTGCTCTTATCAGTTGTTCGCTTGTTGAGATAGGGTCTCGTTCTCAAGTCCAGGCTGGCCTGGAACTCACTATGTAAACCAGGCTAGCCTCAAACTTGAAGCAAGCCTCCTGACTCAGTCTCCCGGGTGCTGGGATTACTGGCATCAGCTACCACGCCCAGGTTCTTTTTTTACTTTTCCATGAACTGTCTTTCTGAAACACCTATTCAGCAGTCTCTGCTGTGCTGACCCGTGCTTCTGGCTCTGTTGCCCTGCTAAGCCAGTCTGACTCAAGAAACGCACAAGGAACCTGTCTGGCAGAATTCCGTCTCTGTGTGTGTGTGTGCACGCGCGTGTGAACCTGGAGCGGGGCTGGAAACCATCTGTATCCCTCACTGCACTGAGGTTATAGGCGTGAATGCACAGCCATGTTTGTTGTTTACATGGTGCTAGGGATTTGAAGTCGGATCCCATGCTTATACAGTAATCCCTCTCCGCCACTTTTTAGTAATTTCTATACCATAGAGCATCCTAGGGTTTTCACGTTCTTCTCTGGGGCTGCTCCTCTTAAGTGTGAGTCTGAACCTGCTCACCCATTACCTAAGCACTTATCACTCCCTCCCTGGGGGATGTTGCTAGGCAACAGTCTCCACCCTTCAGTATAATTGTTTTCTAGTTCAGCTGCTCGCTAGAAGTCGAGGCCACAAGCACCCAAAAGCCTCATTCAAGAGTTCTCTAGCTCTCTTGGTAGTGGGTTCTTCAGGATTAGATCCAGTTGTGGAAAAGGAAAAGGAAAAGCCCAACCAGCGATGGTTTAAGATTGATGGTATTCTTTCGTCTAAAAGAGCAGCCTGAGACAACACAGCGGCTCTGTGAAGTGGAATTAGTGGGGTGGGTGGGGCTTCCAGGCCCCGCCCCTCCCTGAGGAGCTACAGACTGCTAATGGTTGTCCGGAAGGAAGAGGTGTTTTGTTCTGTGTTGCAGCCACTGGTACCAGGTGCTTGTAAACAATCCTAATGAAATATGTTGGGTCACAAAGAGAGGGAGGGGAGGGGAGGAGAGGG
>NC_034599.1:56445421-56465104 GCF_900095145.1 Mus pahari | reverse complement strand
AAGGAAGGAAGGAAGAGAAAAAGAAAAAAAAGGAGAGAGGGGGACTCGGCTCATCTAGCAAGAGTACTTGTCACCTAATCTGACGTTGTGACTTTAGTTTCCATGACCCACATGGTGGAAGGGGAGAACCAACTCCATCAAGCTTCCATCTACACGCATGCTGTGACACATGCACACACACTCTCTTCCATCCACACGCATACTGTGACACATGCACACACACTCTCTTCCATCCACACGCATACTGTGACCCATGCACACACGCTCTCTTAGTTATCTCTCTATTGTTGTGATAAGACACCATGGCCTAAGCAACTTCTAAGGGAGCGTTTTAGGGGTTCCAGTTTCAGAGAGTCCATGGCCCCCACAGCGGCGGGAGCAAAGGCAGCAGGCTTGAACTGAGAGCTCCAGCTTGAAACAGCAGCCACAAGGAAGAGAGAGCACTGGTCTAGCAACTGGGGACCAAGCATTCACACGCATGTGCCTACGGGGGGGGCCATTCTCATTCAAACTACCACACTCAGACAGACAGACAGACAGATAAAAAATTCTAAAAAGACGTGAAAGTAGAAGACAAACTATTTGAGAAGAGGAAGGAGCTGAACAGAAGAGCAGAGAGGGAAGAGATGGTATTGGGGAATGAATATGATCAAATGTGTTATATAAATGTACGAAAATATCATGGCAAGCCAACTATTATGTATAGTTTACATATGCAAATAGGTACATTAAAAATAAATAAAACTTAAAAAAAAATGGGAATTCCCATTTCCCCCTCTGCTACAATCTTCAGAATGTGGCTTTCATCTTCCCAGTCTAAAATGAGTGTTGAAGTTCCAGCTGTCAGGCCTGTGTTCCAGAGGAGAAGAAAGGTGGGAAGGAAGATGTGAGCCTCATCTCGGATTCCCCAGATGTGACAAGCGATGCTTTCTTCTCTCAGTGTTTGACCATAAGGTCATTCCCCAGCTACAGGGGGAGGCTTCAAAATGCAGTCTGTTATCCTGGCTGCATCAGGCTCAAACAATGAATCTGTTAACTAAGGTGGGAGAGGAGAGAGTACGCATTCATAATAAAGGATGCGTCGCTTGAAGCATGAAGCTTTGATTAAAGAAACACAATTATCACGGTATCCTGGGAAATGTGATGGTAGAAGACAGAACATGAGGGTTTGTCGGTTTGTTTGTTTATCTTAAGACAGAGTCTCAGGTAGCAAAGGCTGGCCTTAAACTGGATGCGAAGCCAAGGATGCCTATGAAATATCAATCCTCCTGCCTCGGGAGTGTGTGTGTTACAGGTGTGCACACCACTGTTTTATCCTGTTCTGGTTATTAGGTGCAGGTTTTCACGCATGGTAGGCAAGCTCTACCAAAGAAGTCCCAGCCCGGGATGTGCTCTAACAAACAGGCCTACCCTGCACTTACAGGCCACAAACGCCATTTTGAAACATTCCTCTTTAAAGGTGGTGATCTGAGCAGAGGCAGCTTTAAAGACTTCCTGGGTCTCAAGGAGACAGCTGCTAGCCCCTGCCTCATCTTCCCTTTCATTTTTTCCTGAGAAAGGCACCTTCCCCAAATCCAACCGAGGACTTCCAGTGAGTTTGCCTCTTCTTAGTGAGCTGCTTAACTAGAAACAGCTGATTGGGCCAAACCTTAGTGTCTTGTCCTCCTGACCCAGTCAGAGGCCAGCACATCCAACCTCTTTTCCTTCTTCTGCTCCAGGAAGCAGAAAATGGTTCTGAGAGGCCCAGTACCTCTCTGCACTCCCCAAAAGCAAGTGGGCCTGGTCGTGAGGCAGGGGTGGATGTGATAGTTTGGCCAAATCTGGGAGCCATATCTTTATTTTTAGCGTTCATCAGTAATAATACCACCATCTTGATTTCTGCCCTTCTGACGTAACTCAGAACTAACCCCTGCACTGCTGTTGGGGAGAGGTGCCATGGGGCTTTTACAATCATGTGGAAGAACAAGAAGCCCCAGATCCTAATGTGTGTTGGCTGTCTTTGTCAAGAGGGACAAAATAGAGAATTAAACCTCACTCCTAGCAGGTGTGGCCCAAATCTGGGAGGCCTGGCTGAGCCAGTGTGAGCCCAGCTGGCACTTAAAGACAACTAGAAGCCACTTGTGCAAAGTACAGGTGGGTTAGAGGGAGGTATAGCAGAACACCTGAAAAAAAAAGTTCCAAGGATGGAGCTCCCTGGCATGGGTCTGGGAGAGGTGGGAGGTGGAATCCAGCTGTTCCAGCTGATGCTTTTGTGGTGAGCATCATGAAAGGGAGGGTACTAATTAGGAGTCAAATTTTCCCCAAAGCCTGTGTGCATGGCAGGTGGTGGGGGTGGGGGAATTGGATGATCAGGGGCCAATTTTAGAAAGTTTGCTACAATAGGGATAGAGATAGTGGCACAGAGGAGGCCTGTAGCTGGTGGATGAAGAAGCGATTAGGTGAGGAGTGGGGAAATCCAGGCGATCTCAGCTGCAGAGCTGAACAGGGGCAGTGCCACACACTTCCCGTGTCTCTTCTCACCAGCAGCTTCCTCCAAGGATTGTGGGAAGGGCCTGGGTGAGTAGAGCAAGTGGATAGGAACTAACATGAGCAGCCCATTTGCAAAGGACCTGACAGACAGGCTGGACTGAGGAGCAGTGGTCTCAGTCACCACAGAAATGAGTATCCAGGCTGGACAGGACAAGGTGCCCATCAAGAACAGCCATGAGCCCCAGTCTGCGAGAGACAACAGTGCTGGGCTGGAGAGCGCCCCAGTTGAGCTGACAGTAATCTCTTCATGGGGATGTTTGTAATCTCAGTTGCTCAAAATTCTATCTGACAAGCCTGTGTCTGGAAGAGCACACATGGCCGACCGATCTTTCATGCCTACTCAAGGGAGAGTGGAGCGTGGCTCCCTTGAGCCTAAGGGAGAGTGAGCGGACTCCCTCGTCTGCAGATCTCCACATCAATGTCATCCAGAAGAACGCTCTTGTTTAAGGATGGGGGCGTGTCACGATGATATCAATCTCAATTCTTACGCCTGCCACTCAGTGGCCGAGCATTGGTCCCTAAGTGCTGTTCTAAGGGTTTGGTGCACATGATCTCTTTGTAAAAGTGCTACCAGACAGGTACCACTGTCCTGTCCATTTTATAAGTGAGAAACTGAGGCACAGAGAAGTTTCATGTGCACTTGTCCAAATGACATATATCGATAAGGTGAAGGGCTACATTAGATCATGTCTCTCTTCTGGGGAATAGTACCCCTATGCCTACTAGTTGACACATGCCTGTCATTTGCACATATGCTCACCTAAGCATTCACTTCAGATCTAACTGCCCCAGTCCCTTCACGTATCAATCACTGTATCTCTGCACTTGTCTATCCAAAAATTCACCTACCCACCTTCTCATTCCCCCACCAAGACTAGATAGAGGGATAAATAACCAACCCCTCATCCATCCTTCATTTCTTCCTTTATTCATTCATTCTTTCTTTCTTTCATCCACCCATCCCCTGAACCACACACCCATCTTCCCATCCCCCATCTACCCAGACTAGCTATGAGGTAATAATTAACACATCTGTCTTGATTACTTCTCTATTACCACGATAATACACCATGCCCAAGGGAACTTATAAAAGGAAGCATTTAATTTGGGGCCCACAGTTCCAGAATGTTAGAGTCCATGACCATCATGGTGGGGTTGGGGGTCAGGGAGAGTAGGCAGGCAAGCATGATGCTGGAGCGTTAGTGGAGAAACCTACAGATTGAGACAACAGCTCAGAGGCAGCTCGATAACTGGAAATGGTACGGACTTTTGAAACCATTGCCAACATGGCCACACCTCCTGATCCTTCCCAAGCAGTTCTGCAAAGTGAAGACCAAGTGTTCAAAAATACGAGTCTATGGAGCCCTGATCACTCAAATCACCACAACATCTTTCCAGCCAGCCATCTATGCAGCCAGCCGGCCAGCCGGCCAGCCCCAAATCTACCCTTCTAGTCTCCCATGAGTTTGTCCCTGACCCTACCCTCCAGATAGGAACGGTCCAGAGCACACTTGCTTAGCTCTAATTTTCTAAGTCCAGGAGGTTCACTCACTTCTCTCCAGGTGCCTCATCCCCTCCAGAAAGGTTTGATTTAATTTTTAGTGCCTTCATTTCCCATACCTAGAGCACTGACGCCTGAGTGCTCCCCTCCCCCGAGGCTCCATGCAGAATCCCTTCAGTCTGATCCCTTTGTCCGACATGACCTTCCGTCTGGCACTCTGCTCGTTTTCCCTTCATGCTGCAGGCCTCTCAGGCTGTGTGCTGCCTGCCTCACTTACGACTCCTGATCCCTCTGCTCACCAGGCGACAGCCATGGCAGGGCCTCTACCCTTGCTGATGTCTTTGACCTCATGGAAGGCTCTCCTTACCTGCCTCACCCCCACCCCAGAAAGGCTTTCTTCAACACTGTGCAAAGGCGCTCTCCCTCTCTACCTCCAGCCCCTGTTAACTGCGTAGACCAGGCTAGCCTCCAGCCCCTCTTAACTGTGTAGACCAGGCTGGCCTCAGACTCACAGAGATCTGCCTGCCTCTGTCTCCTGAGTGCTGGAATTAACAGTGTTCACCACCACTCCAGCACATCTTCCTCAGTCGTCCCAATGCCTGTCTGAATTATTTTCCCCACCAGAGACTAGGTAAATGATTGACAGCCCACTCTTTTCATTAGTTAAGATGTCTTAGGTTATAAATTCCTGGTCTTGATTTAGAAGGTATCTCAGGTTCACACAGCAAACTGGCTCAGGCATTCTTGAATAATAAATTTCCTCTAAGACATGATGTCTCATATCCTTGGTCTCAGGATCCTGTTTTTTTCTGTGTCAGTGTGGTTCTTCGTTGCACACCCTGACACTAACAGAGGTGAGCGCCACAGACTTTACACACTCATTGGAATGAGCTCCCCCCCCCTAAAATTACCCCAAATCCTGAAAGGGCTTTGATTGGCCCAGCAACCCAACTCTGAACCAATCTGTGGGTTCAATGAAGCAGTACATTGTGATTGGCTAGGTTTTGATCACGTGGAAAGCTAAGTGACAACCACTAGCTGTACTGGATAAGGCTCTGGAGACCTGGCTCTTAACTGCTTGTGTTCCCCACCCCACCCCCTGCAACACCCACCCCACTTTCCCCTTTCCTCCCACCAGAGGGTCCCTATGTCTACCTCTGCCCCTTCGCTCTCTAGTTGAGTGACATGCGGCCCTCCACAGGATGTCAATCTCTGTGTTTCTTGTTCTTTCTATCCTGAAGTTAGCTGCCCCTCGCTCCCAGGCCTCCACCCCTTGCTAGTGTGAAAGCAAAGGGTCCCTTGTTCAGCGCGACTTGCTTGAGATAAAACACATGAAATGTGACTCTAACATGGTGTGAGAAACGTGCATTTTGGGGGTCTCTGTTTCCCTCGTTTGTGGGGTGGGAATTTAAGCACTCCCAGGTAGGGGGGCGGGCCTCTGAAAGGTGAAACATGTTAAGCCAGCACATGTGGATCCCAGCACAAAGCGCTGTTCTGTTGAGGTTCAAAGGGAACTCTAAATGGTGCGTTTTCCGACCTGTGGGTCACACACAGTTTGCTCACAGACTCTGCACTCAGAGCAAGCAGCATTAGGATCTAGGGGAATATTTACATGAGAATCTCCCTGACGCAATAAAAACGGGGAGGGAGAATAAAATTTATATTCACTCAGCAAACTGCACTGGAGAGGCGCTTCGTTTTTAAAAGCAAGAAAAAGACAAGGTGGGGGGGAAGAATCCCCCGCTCAGATGTTTAGAGTCAATAAATGCCCCGTGGAGACAGTTCCTTAAGACAGGTGAGGAGAAGGCGGTAGAAGCAGGAAGATCCTGCGGGCTAGTGCTCACCCTTCCTCCACAGCCCCAAGAACCAACCCATGCTCCCCGTAAATAGTTGTAAGCAACTCAGGTTGCCAGGACAGTCTCTAAAAGTGGGGTGCACATCCTGACTCTGCCACTACCCAGCTAAGAGATTTCTGGGGCCTCAGCTTCTCCATCTGTAAAATGGGATGGGAAAAACACCCTCCCCCATCCTGCGCCCTTTATTAATTTATTATATATAACATTCAAAGAAAACTGGCAAAAGCCCAGGGTGAAGCCCAGGTGGCATAGCGACAGAGCAATGACGAACTGTCTTAGTCAGGGTTTCTATTCCTGTACAACATCATGACCAAGAAGCAAGTTGGGGAGGAAAGGGTTTATTTGGCTTACATTTCCAAACTGCTGTTGATCACCAAAGGATGCAGGACTGGAAGGAACTCAAGCAGGTCAGNAAGCAGGAGCTGATGCAGANGCCATGGAGGGATGTTCTTTACTGGCTTTCTTCCCCTGGCTTGCTCAGCNTGCTTTCTTATAGAATCCAAAACTACCAGCCCAGAGATGGTCCCACCCACAAGGGGCCTTTCCCCCTTGATCACTAATTGAGAAAATACCTTACAGCTGGATCTCATATAGGCATTTCCTCAACTAAAGCTCCTGTTCTGTGATAACTTCAGCTGTGTCAAGTTGACACAAAATTAGCCAGTACATGAACCATGCTGCCTTTCTTCTGTACAATAACATGCCTTCTGGAATCCCAGTTCCCCAATTTCTCTTGTCATGATTTATGGGCCCAATATGATTTCTTGTGATCTTATGACTTTTGACATTCTTTCAGCCTTCTTAGATTCTTTGTGGCATTGCACTCTTATCTCCTTAGGCTGTGTGTGGGACAGGCCCGATCCAGCAGACACAACTCTCACAGCCCAGGATCCTATATGTATGGTGGCTAGTCCTGGTCCCCAGATGTATGGGTATACGGACTTCTGGGCTCCAGAGCTGGCTAGACTCCACCAATGGAGCCCACGTTCTTTCGGAACAGTGGAGTGGCAATTCATATTCTCCTGTGCTGTGTGTGTGTGTGTGTGTGTGTGTGTGTACACGTATGGACGGATGTATGTTTTGAAGCTCCGTCCTCATCACCACCAGGCTGAGCTGTGCCCCATGTCCTTAAAGGGCTGACTGCTTACCACCTACCCCGGCCTCTCCCATCAGGGTCTCAAAGGGTATGTGCGCATATTGAGTCTTCAAATAACCTGGATGATTTTTTCAAAACAAAACTTTTTTTTTTTTTTATTGCCGTTCCCAGCCCACCTGGCACCAGCTGTGATGAGAGGCACTTGAGTGGTAAAAGTGCTATTGACGAAATTGCTCCCAGCGGAAGCCAGCTCTGCTCGCTCCCTTGCAGCACTATTGGCCCTTCTCTGTGCTCCCCCGCCCCTCGCCCCTCCCTCTGTCTTCCCCCCGCCCCTCGCCCCTCCCCTGGCTCCTCCTGCATCCGTCCTCTCCCCTCCAGGCTGTTCCCTCTTTTCCTTCCATCCCTCCTTTCTTGTTCACGCCCCTTGCTCTGCCCTCCTCCTTTTTCCGCCTCTCCTTTCCCAATACCCACAAGGCCCCCCTCTCTTTCCCCTCCCCTCATCCTAGGCTTGTCTGTCTCCAAGTCTACTCTCCTGCCCCGGTCTCTCCTCATCCCTCAGGGTCTCCCACTCAAGCCAGCCCCAGGTTCTCTTCTCTTTCAGAGATGCCCTAAGGACAGGCACAGCAAACAGCAAGCGAGGAAAGGCTGCCAGGGAACATGTGATAAGTCCAGTCTGAAGGAACAGCAGGAAGAGACAAAAATACGAGGAGGAGGGGAGGGGCCCAGCTGCAGATTATAGAAGGCTTAGAAACCTTTCACCCACAGGCCTTCTTAGTCATTAGGGCGCTCGTGACAAGGGGCATACCACCGGACTTTAGATTAAGGCTTCAACATTTTGTGGGCTCTGATAACTGATAAGCACGGCTCAGTTTTCTCAGGGCTCAGCTCGGACTTTTGGTAATTTCCTCGGCTCCCTTCTCCTAGTCCAAGTCTAATTGCTTCTCGTGAGAGCTGCGAACAGCTGGAGGCTTCCTTACTGGTTTCTAGAAGGCTGGAGGGAAGGAACACCACTCACTACCCCTGGCCCTCTTATGAGCATCTTCCATTTTTCTGTCCAGTAGCCAGAGCTGGAGCACACGTGCTGTGCCAACCCGCTCTTTAGCAAAAAAGAACAAAATGGTTACCTTCACACACATCAGGAATGTCCTCTGGTCGTCTGGGGAGAATAAGCCCCTGGAGTCACAGAGGGGAGCTTGCTGGAGAACGGATAACTTCTGCACACGAAGGTCAAAGGTCGGGTGATCGGACCCAAGCACGGTGCAGCCTGGCCACGGGGTGTCCTCCAGAGCCAAGTTTGTGCAAAATGTTATACGTACTAAATGACTGCAGGTCATTTACTGACCAGAAAGCACAGGCACATGCAGTTTTAATTAAAACGAGAGAATTTCAAGAAATGTTTTGCTTGGCTGAGTCGTCTGGTGACTTGCTTGTTCCTATTTTAGTTATTACTGCATTGATAACTGGATGGAAAACTCACAAGAAATGTTTACTGGCTGCCGGGCATGGTGGCGCACGCCTTTAATCCCAGCACTCAGGAGGCAGAGGCAGGCGATTTCTGAGTTCGAGGTCAGCCTGGTCTACAAAGTGAGTTCCAGGACAACCAGGGCTATACAGAGAAACCCTTTCTCGAAAAACAAAAAACAAAAAAAGAGAAATGTTTACTGGCTGAATGAATGAATGGATAAATGAATGTAGCAGTATATCAGACTACTTTTAGGTATCAGGAGTACCAAGAAGTACCCCCTGTGTGTGTGGGGTGTGTGTGTGTGTGTGTGTGTGTGGTGTGTGTGTGTAGTGTGTGTGTGTAGTGTGTGTGTAGTGTGTGTGTGTGTGTGTGGTGTGTATGTGTAGTGTGTGTGTGTGGTATAAGTGCGTGTGTGTATGTGTGTGTGTGTGGTGTGTATGTGTCGTGTGTGTGTGTGTGTATGTGTGTGTGTGGTGTATATGTGTAGTGTGTGTGTATGTGTGTTTGGTGTGTATTGTAGTGTGTGTGTGTGTGTGTGTGTGCGTGCGTGTGTATGTGAATGCAAACATGTTCATGCCGTAGCCTGCACACAGAGGTCAGAGGGCAACCTCAAGCCTTAGTCTTTCTTTCCCCATGTTTGAGGTAGGGTCTCTTGTTGGCTGCTGTGTGTGCCTGGTGAGCCCCCCCACCCCACTTCTGAGAACTCTCCTGTCTCTACCTTCTCTCCTCAAACCGTGTTGGAATCACAGCTGCTTCGTACGACATTTGGTCTTACGGAAGTCTGCCGTCAGAACTCCAGGCAGAGCCCTTTATCCTCTGAACCGTCCTCCAAGACACTTCTTTAGTTTTTTTTAATGGTAGCTTTAGTGAGATATAATCCAAATGCCATAAAATCACCCTTTAAGGGTACCATTAATTTTTTTTCCTTCTTTTTAGTATTTTGAGAGTCAAGAGATGGTCACCACTTCTGGGGAACTTTGGAGTGAGATGTGGGAGAATTACATGCTGCCTAAGGATGATACTCACGATGTGAGTGGCTAGTGGCCCCAGGGGTTGTGGCTGGGCGAGCAGGTCTAATGGAAACAGAGGGGACATTCTGAAAGCTATTGCCAGATTAACAGAAGATGGAGTAGGCCCTGGTGGCAGGGTGCCTGCCACAAATTGGAAAAGCAAAGGTCAGGGAGCTGGAGATGTATTTCATAGACAAAGCACTCACCCAGCACACAGCCCTGTCCAGTCCCCAGCATAAACAGTATGGAGCTCCTGCTATAATCCCCGCTCTCAAGAGGTAGCTGCCGAAGTTCGAGGCATGCTCAGCTATATAAGGACTTTAAGGCCAGTCTGGGAAACCTGAGGCCTCCTCTAATGACAGACAGACAGACAGACAAGGGATTGGGATGGGATGCAGACAGGAGTTACAGGACAAAGGTATCTCCTTGTTTTCCCAGAGCTTCCATTCTCATTGCATCAGAGAGCATCTGTCTATGTCCATCTGTCCTGCCTGGGGCTGGAACATGGGAACATGTGTCCCCAAATGCACTCTGTGAGATGGAGGGTAAGCTAGACCTCCCCAAGCTGTGTGATGCTCTTGGCTGCCAGCTCCAGGCCTCAGCTACTCACAAGCATCGGGCCAAGGATGATGGACTGCCTACTGTATGTCGACCTGACCAGGCCAAAGTCACCTGAGAGAGAACCTCAATTAACACAATGCCTCAACAGAGGCAAGTGGATCTCTGAGATTGGGGCCAGCCTGACCTGCAGAGCCAGTTCCCGAACAGTCAGGGTTACTATAAGACCGGTTATAAGCAAGCCTGTACGGCATTTTCTTAACTAGTGATTGATTGATGCGGGGTGGGGGCAGCCCATTGTGGGTAGCACCATCCCTGGGCTATGGTCCTGGGTTCTATATGGAAGCAGGCTAAGCAAGGCAGGGGAAGCAAGCCAGTGAGCAGTACCTTTCCATGATTTCTGAGCCAGCTCCTGCCTCCAGGTTCCAGCCCTGTTTGAGTTCCTGTCCTGACTTCCTTCCATGATGAACAAAGATATGGAAAGTGTAAGCCAGATAAACTCTTTCCTCCCCAACTTGCTTTTTGACCAGGTTGTTTCATCACACAATAGAAATCCTAACTAAGACAGATGGAGTCCAGCCAGCCAGCAGGAAACAAACCGAGCTGTGTTCCCCTACATGGGTCTCCTTGGGGGCTCATGGGACTTCCAGAACTGTGCTAAAAGGAAGCAAGAGATGGGATGCCCAGCTCCAACTAGCTGGGTGTACCCAGAAGTGCTGGGTGAAGGTTGGCGGCCTTGCGGAAGCTCGACACAGGCCTTGGCAGGACTAGACTCCACAGTGTAGTCAGTTCCAAGTAGGAAGGAGATGTAGACACTCGCACCTGAAAACAGGGGTGGGAACCAGGGTCCCTCCTTAGCAAACTTCATATGTGTGCCTCTCCCAGGCTTTTAATTTGCAGGTCCAATACAAGGCAGGGAGATCAGCTCTGACTTAGCCACATCAGTTTTGTCTGGATGCTAGCCTACATGTCATGTTGTATGAAGTCTATGGGATGCTGAAGACAATGGTCAAAAACACTGCGCCTCACAGTTCAAGAAACCATCACCCTTCTCAGTGGTCATGTCCTGAAGTGTTTGATGCTCAGCACATCACTCCTCCATCCCTTCTCTGAGCACTGTCTTGTTTCCATGTGCCTCTGTCTCTGACCCTCCCCCCTTCAGCATTCATCATGGCTTTTGCTGTCCCGGCCTCCCCCACTAAACTGTAAGCGCAGCTGAACCTCCATATCCAGGGGTGCTCTGTCCTCAGGTTCAACCAAAGGTCAAAAAGTATTCAGAAAAGCAGTTGTTCCATACTGAATAGAGATAGACTATTTTGAAGGGCAATTTAAAAGTTGTATTTATGTACAGGAAGCTTAGCAGTGTGCATTTAACCCAGTTTAGTGGTGAGGTCTTTGACCTGAGCCTTTTCCAGCTTGGCAACCTGAGCCACAGATTTTGGGACTAGGACATTCCCTCCCTGGTAGTAGGGAATCTCTTCATATCTGCCCCTGTAATCAGTCCTGATAGCATCCACCAGCTTAAGCCTTTGTCTTCCAGGTTAATGTGCATGGAGGCTGTAGTCATGCATATCTTTCCGTGGGCAGGTGTCTAGCCCGGCCTTTCCCTTGATGACACCGTAGGGGAACCCCATCTTATAACACAGGGCAGGTGGGAGAACCACCAGCTTGATGGCGTCTTCCTCACATGCGACCACTACCAGCTGAGCCTTCTTGTTCTCCAGCAAAGTAGTGGCCACAGTGATCTCCACTGGAAGGACAGGTCTTCCGTTGGTGGAGATGTCCCCTTTGCTAGTAGCTTGCTTTTCGGCACTGGTCGTTTTGTTCTCCCACCTTGGCTCTGGCCTGCACTTGTAGGTGAGCTTAAGCAGCTGCATATTTACTGGTCCAGGCCTGAGTGAATGGGTTGATCACAGAAGGTACTTTGAGCCATTTACAGAGGAAGACCTTTGCCACAGAAGCCTGGTGTAGTGGGTCCTTTGATGACGACACAGGTGAGGTCTCTTTGGGCCAGATGGCCTATCCAATGTGGGATTGCTTAGGCGTTTTGTCATAGAACTCACCACCTTTTTGGCCTCCTGCCTCTTCACAGCAGTGGTCAAGATGACTTGGTGTGACATAATTTCCCCCGGGGCCTGCTTTCCTTTCAACATCCTGCATAACAGCCAGGAAAACTTTAAAAAAAAAAAAATCACTATTCTCTAAACACTAACGCTATTAACACAGTTCTTACATCACATGAGTGCTAAAAGGAACCTGAACAGGAGTGCGTACACGGTGATCTACAAATGCTAAACCGTTTCATACAAGGGACTGGCAGATCTGCAGATCTGGGTTCCTGGAATCCATCTTCTGAGGATACCAAGGAAGAGCGAGCTGTTCTTCTAGATAGAGATAACATTCTCTGTTGTCAGTGGATCCTTCAGCCAAGGGTCAGCTGACAATTGGCTGAGCACAGCCAGGCCTTGGGTGAAGGGCAGCGCAGGACACTGAGAGAAGAATGAAGGGGAAGAAGCCAGGGAGATGGCTCAGTGTGGAGCCTGACTTTTGTGCAAGCATTACCGACCTGAATTTGAACAGTTAGCACACATATGAAAAAGCCAGATAAGAGGGTTTGTGTCCAGTCCTGGTGCAGGGGAGGGGCCAGGAGAAGACAGGTGGACCCTACAGGCTACATGGCCAGCCAGTCTAGCTGAAGCAGTGGGTTCTATGCTCAGTGGGAGACTTCTCAAAAAATAATGAGGCCAGTGATGAAGAAAATGCCTGACACGGACCTCTGGCCTCCATACCCATACATGGGTAGGCACGAGGACATATGCATGCATACAGCCCCTACCCCCTCCGGGAAGGGGCACAAAGACTTCTTCTGTCCTCTGGGACTTGACAACTTTAAGGAAGGCATTCCCATGGAATCCTCTGAGCCCAGTTGGTGGACAGCATCTTCTGTAGTCAGGTCGAAACCTTGACCTTTTCAGAGGAAGAAAAGTCCCAACCCAAAGAGGAGACCTGACCTGCTCAGGCTCCACAGGAAGTCGGCAGAGCAGTACTGACCCCTGTCTCTCTGGTCAGCACTCTCTCCGCCAGGCTAACTGGCCATGTAGGAACATTGTGAGACCCTCCAGCTCCAGTGTTGGCTCTGCCCCTCCCCCCGAATGATTTCTCTTGCCATAAAATGGAGGTGTACGGGCAGGGGGATGTTTCTGACAGCCACAAGTTTCATTTTGTGTTGCGTATTGACCACTAATTGTTTCCTAACTAGCGTGGGACCAGGAGATCAATATGCCCCACAGATAGTTAATATCCCCTCTGGCATCTTCCACTTTAGTTAGAAGTAGTCAAAGCCATGGCACTCTGCAATCTGAGGGGATGTTTTTCATCTTCTGCAGAATCTGGAGAACTAGAACTTGGCATAGACTGTGACTGGGGGTCTGGGACATACCAAAGCAGGAAGGACCAACGGTGACAATGCAGACCCTCAGAGGACCCTGATAGAGTGGAGGTGCCAAGCTCCCTTTGATCTTTCTGATCCTGCAAGCTGCTTCAGTGTGCTTGTTTCTGTGACAGACAATTATGGCCATTTGTCTAACCTACCCCAGAGAGCTTACTAAGGAAAGACTTGGGCATAGAGAAGGAAAGATAGACTCGAAATTAAAAAAGCTCTCTTCTCCTTTTTCTGCCTCTGCTCCCTGATAGCTCGAGTCAAGCTCCAAAAGAACTGGCCGGCTCCTGAGACTGTGGGTTGTCTGCTGAGGGTGTGTCAGATGTGTGGACAAGCCCCTCTCCTTTTCCAGATCCCAGATGGCCTGTGGCAAGCATAGCATTGTACACTCCTAAAGTGCTCAGCAATCACTTGATCAACACACATCTGTGGGGTGATGTCTGGTTGACATAGTGAAGGTGGCATTTGAGATACAAGATATCATTTAAGGGAAAAGGGACCATGCACTCCTCTAGGGAGACACCAACAAATGTCTCTGCTCCACACAGGGCACGGATGCCAGACCTAAGAAGTGATTCCATTCAGAGTCAGCTGAACCAGTGAGTTTACTGTTATTTATGAGACTAAAGATGAGGGGTCGCTCACAGGAGCATAAATGACTCAAAGGGAACCACATCACTGAAGAGCCCACCCTAGTGAGGGACAGCATGTGCCTCCCCAGGGTCCCCCATGTAACTGAGCTCTCTGTAAGAAGGAAGACATCAGCTTATCTTTCCTATGCCTTTCGATCACTATTTTGACAGATGAACTTGTGTATATGCGTGCACACATATGCAAGTGCAAATATCTGTGTATGTGTGTGCTAATGTGTGTGTGTGTGTGAGAGAGAGAGAGAGAGAGAGAGACAGAGACAGAGACAGAGAGACAGAGACAGAGAGAGAGAGACAGAGGTTTGGGTCTTTCTCACTCACTCTTCTTATTTCTTGAGACAGGGTCTCTCACGGAACCTGATACTTAACCAGCTGGCTAACTGGCTGGTCAATGGGCTCCAGGGATCCACCTGTCTCTGCTCTCCAGCACTAGAGCTACCATGCTTGGCGTCTTATACGGCTGCTGCGGATCCTAGCTCAGATCCTTGTGCCTGTACAACAAGCACTTTGCCAGCTGAGCCATCTCCCCAACCCCAGGATGAATCTCTTAATTGCTTTTATTCCGAATAAGCCAGAAAGCACTGAGCTGCGGAGGCTGAGTCAGAGATGAGTCAGAGATGGGGCTGGCCAGGGTCTTCTGCTCAGTGAGACGCTGTGTAAAGATGATGATTTCAGAGATGAGAACAGGGGGGGTTCAGATTCGAGAGGACCCCTTCTCAAAGTCACATGCTTATCGGGCAGCACTAAGACCCCTTAGCCTTGGAGACATAGGAGGCCCTAGTGCTTTTGAGCAGCTCTAGGGGCCCAGCTGCCACCTGAGACCCTGAGCAGCCTGCAGTTACCAGGCAACAAGCCCCGCTGCCCAGCACCCCATTAGAACCTCGCAGCTGCCCAGGCAGCCAAAACTGGTTTAGAAAAACCTGCTTGGCTGACAGGTAGGAACAAAGGGAGTAGGCCCCAGTTGACAGGCAGTGTCCCTCTTATTTGCATGTCTTTAAGCCCTAGGCCAGTTAGCAAAGGGGACACATAGCTTCAGAGTCCCTGCCAAGCTGGGACACAGAGGTGCTGCAACTTCATCTGCATTTTGGACACCTGCCCTGGGCTACAAGGGCCAAGTGGTTTTCTCTGAGGCAGGCCTGGGACTCTGAGGTGGCCTGAGGAGGTGCTCCTCAGTCCTACAGTGACCCTCAACTCTTCCCTGCCTCTCTCTCTCTCTGTGACATAAGCTGAAGCAGGTTGGAGGCAGAGCAAGGACGCACTTCAGTGGCCTAAGGGTACGAGTGGCCACCAAGCACCAAGTGACAACTAGGGAGACAATTTCTTTTATTTTGATTTTTTTCTTTCCGTGTGTGTGTGTGTGTGTGTGTGTGTGTGTGTGTGTGTGTGTACATAAATACACAAACACACTAGTGTTCACCTGTGTGCACATGTGGAAATCAGAGGTCAGCTCTATCATTCTTTTTTTTTTAATTTTTTTTTTTTTTTTTTATTATATGTAAGTACACTGTAGCTGTCTTCAGATACTCCAGAAGAGGGAGTCAGATCTCGTTAAGGATGGTTGTGAGCCACCAGGTGGTTGCTGGGATTTGAACTCTGCACCTTTGGAAGAGCAGTCAGGTGCTCTTACCCGCTGAGCCATCTCACCAGTCCCTCTATCATTCTTCATGATATTTTTTGAGACAGGTTCTCTGGTTGACCTTGTGACTCACTGTTTGGGCTAGATTGGCTGGACCTGTCTCTGCATTCCCCAAACTTCTGCTTCAATGTTGGGGTTACAGGTGCAATCCATACAACTCTTACCCTCATACCTACTTACATATCAAGCACTTTACCTGCTAAGCCACAACCCAGATGTATCCAGCTTTCCCCCGACTAACACCCACATACCACATACCGCACATGGCCTGCCATAATCCCCCTTGCACAAAGGAACACACACACATGCATACATATGTAAACACACACATGCTCCCACATATGCACACATGCACACATATATAACACATGTACACATACACACAGGCATGCACATGTATATGTACATGTCCACTCACACACTTGTACATATATAAGTATGTGCATATGCACTCCCAAGTAAACACACAGACATGCACAAGCACACATGCACATGTGCACACATCCCCATACAGATTCAAATATATATGCACATGCAGGCACACATGAACACAGAGACACATACAGAGGCATGCACACACACATACACACACTCACAAATGTGCATATACATGCACATAAGCACACATTATGTCCACTCATATACACACAGGCATGCATACAGACACAAGCACACATGTACACTTCTAGACACATACACATATACATGTACACACAGGCATGCACACCCACACTGATACTTTAAAAAATGCAAACACACACATGTACTCACATGCATGTACACACATTCATGAACATAGGTATGTATGCATAATACAAGTTATACATATACATACATGCACACACATACAACATACTCAAACAAATGCACACACACCATACACATATACATATACATGCATACACAAACAGGCATGCATACAGATGCACATACATACACACTTAGAAGCACACATACATGCACATGTACACACACAACATACACTCATACAAACACATAAGCAGCCACATATAAACACACATGCACCCACATACTCATATAGAAGTATGTGCTCAGCCAGGCGTGGTGGCACATGCCTTTAATCCCAGCACTCTAGAGGCAGAGACAGGCAGATTTCTGAGTTCGAGGCCAGCCTGCTTTACAAAGTGAGTTCCAGGACAGCCAGGGCTACAGAGAGAAACCCTGTCTCAAAAAAACAAAAACAAAAACAAAAACAAAAACAAAAACAAAAACAAACAAACAAAAAGAAGTACATGCTCACATATACTAAATACACACAAATACATGTATATACAACATACATGCCCATACATGAACATGTGCACATGCACATACATGTACACATACAACACATGCATACATGCTTGCACATGCACATACATACACACATACAACATATGCATACATGCTTGCACAATCACACTTGAATATACACATGAACATACAACATACACACAGGCACACAATATACACATGCACACACAGAGGCACTACACTTACATGCTCACAAGTACAACATACACACACACAGAGGCATGCATACACATGCACACATACACTTATCACATGCACACACACATACACAAACACATAAGCAGCCTGGTCAAAAGCAAAACAGGAGGAAGAAGGCAGGCAGTGTTCTTTTCCTACACTCCCTTTGTCAGGCCTCCTGGGGGTGAGCTGCTGATTGACAGGCCGCTAAATGCAGGAGGTTTCCCTGTAATAGAGAAAGATTTTTCCTGAAGCATTCAACTCCTGACCTTTAAAAGCTTGGGGAGCAAAATGATTTTCAGTCACTCGGGCCTGAGTGAAAGGAACGTGCATTGATCGACTGCGGGTCTCAGTCCGCCAAGGTCTCAATGCTGTGTCATTAAAATCTTACAATCGAGTTACCCTAATGTATTCCAGCAGCTGCCCCCTCAGAGGTGATTAGTAAATCGTGTCTCTAAGGGCTTGACCAGTCCTGGGGTGACCATAATGAGTGAGGGGCCTGGGGGCCATGGCTGGCCTCTGCCTTGTGTGTGCCACCGGTGTGGCTTGGCATTGGACTTCAGTAACTTACAACTTCTGGCAGTTTTCCCCCAGTGCCCTGTGTTGTAGACATGTCTGCCCGTCCAGCCACAGGTACCTACCTATCTGGGTACATGAGGCAGCCAACCATGCTGCTTTGGTCCCCTGGAAACAGTGATTGGCCTAGGGAGGAGTGGGTAAACAAGAGTTGAGAGCAGCCATGTTCCCTGTAAAGTGTGTTCTGTGTGCCGGAAGCAGGTGGTCAGACAGAGCAGAGTTCCAATCCCTCTTCTAGTCTCTGAGGATGCCTGCCTGCTTTCCTCTCTTCTGCTCATGTCAGCCATGTTTTTTTGGCTTGGAACCTAACTCTTACCCTGTAGTAAGAACTGATAGTCCCAAGATGCATAGGGAGGGGCTTGGGGACAGGAAGTGATGAAGAGCGGCAGGAAGGGGAGTCTGGCCAGCCAATGCAGCCTACCAGATAAGCTTCTCTGGGAGGAGAGAGCCTGCCTTTCCAGCTTCTAAGACAACTGCTGAGCATGGCCCTGCGCCATCTCCCTCCAGGTTGCTCTGCAGGGCCTCCACAACCTCATTCACTACCTCCACTATTTCCTGTTCTTTCTCTCCCGACTTCCGGAAACCATATTCAGAGAGAATCAGAGTCTGGTTGGCATAGTTCGTCATCTCTGTGCTAGGCCACTAGTCATAGGCCCCTCTGGTGTCTGAGTCGGATGCTGGCACTGAGTTCATCTCCTGAGGACATTGGGACGGAGACTCACGTGGTCCAAAGCATCATCTCCTTAGGCAACAGAGGTTACAGGTCAGCCACATCTGGTTCCCAAGAGCCAGAACATCCCTAGCACCATCTTGTGTTTAGACGAGCTTAGGGGAGGCCAAGGACTACCCATCCTTCCCTCTCCTGGTCCATAAACGTCATCAGAGGCACGGGGCTTTTATTTGGCAGAGGGAGTCCTTCCCACAGCTCCAGGGAGCTTGTTCACAGGTGCCTCTCTGGTGTATTTCTTGCTTGAATTGCAAATTGAATCGCTGCATAAACCCTACATAACTCAGAGCCCCGTGTTGGCAGTATCTTATTTTTCAATTTCTTTTTTTTTTAATTGAATGAACATATTTTATGCAAGCCGTTCTACCTTGGTGAAGGCTGTTCCCCCGTGATTCATCAGAGTAATAACTAGAAACACCATTATTTGGCTCCATCCTCCTGCTGAGAACATCACATAACTGAGAAATGTTCATGCGTCTCACAGAGTTTCAGGGGAGAGAAAAAGGGAGGCAGCCAAGGAGAAGGAGGAGGAGGAGGAGGAGGAGGAGGAGAAGGAGAGAGAGGGAGGGAGGAACAGTCACGTACACACAGAGAATGACATCCAGGGATGTGGTTGGACATGGGGAAACTCAGAACCACAAACAGGTTGGGGATCACCTCTCTCTCTCTCTCTCTCTCTCTCTCTCTCTCTCTCTCTCTCTCACACACACACACACTTCTACACATGAAAAAGAAAAAAAGACTAATAATTTTGAAATTTCAAAATGAGAAGGGATGCCAAGCTTCCCACTGGCCTCCTATAACTCAGGAAGGGGGAGATGCCCTGTGCATGTCATTACGCTCACACATGGTCCTGGGTAGAAATCTGCCTAGCAACAGATAAGGCAATTCATCTTGAGCACAGGTCATCTCTTTATGCCTCCTAACTGAGCTCTTGTTGCTCCTTAGAATTCCAGACACCCCACCTCTTTGACCTATTCCTCCTGACTTGTTTGTAAATGTTTTCAGTGTTGGGTTGGGTTGGCTGAGCCCTCTGAAGTCTTTTCTGAAGTATCCCTCTGGGCAGAGAAATAAGTCTCTTGGCAAATCTCTCCCTCTCCCTCTCCCTCTCCCTCTCCCTCTCCCTCTCCCTCCCCCCTCCCCCCTCTC
>NC_034599.1:56442496-56445189 GCF_900095145.1 Mus pahari | reverse complement strand
TCTCTCTCTCTCTCTCTCTCTCTCTCTCTCTCTCTCTCTCTCACACACACACACACACACACTCATAGACAAATCCATTTTCTAGTGAACATATTTGTGTGTATAAATGTGTACGTACAGGAGCCCACAGAGGCCTGAAGAGGACATTGGATCCCTTGGAGCTGGAATTACCAGTGGTCATGAGCTGCCTAACCTAGGTGTTGGGAACCAAGCCCTGACCCTCAGCAAGGGCAGTAAGTACTCCCACCTGCTGAGCATCTACTCAGTCCCCAAATGGGCACCTTTAAAGTTAGAGCAAACTCAGAATACAGGTTTCTGAGACCCTTCCCACGTCTTCTCCAGAACTGTGCTTTGTTTTGTTTTGTCGTGACATCCAACTATGCTACGATTCCTTACCTCTTCCCTGGGCCATTGTCTTGTCCACTACCCAGGTCCACTATCCCCAATGTCTGGTGTTTTTTCTCACCAACAGAAAAAATGGTCTAAAATGTGGCTCATCTCACACAGGCGCACTTCTGCCCTGGACTGTGAAGGAAAACACTGAACAAGCCTATAGGGTGAGGGAGGAGTGGGGGGTGGGCAGACCTACATCACCGGCCTTTTTAGGGATACAGGAAGCAGAGACGCAGGATCTCAAAGCCGGTGGAAACAAACAAGAATCTCTCCCTTTCCTCCCTTCAACAATGTCTTCCCACATCGTGTGATGTCTTCTGTTCTTTGACTTTCAAATTTTCAGTGTCTTCCTCCTTCATGCACATTTTACAAAGGATATGGAGATGGAAATATAAAACTCCAGTCTGACGATCTCTATATTTTAACCAGAGAGTCTCATATATTGAGACATAGTGTGCTTACTAATCCATGAAGATTCATTTCTGCCTTTTTTGTTACACTATGCATCTGCTTTCAAAAAAAAAAAAAAATCTTGTTTTTTCTTCTATTTGATTGTCTTTTTTTTAAATGTCTTTTTCCTTTGACTGGTTTTGGTTCCTAGATTTACTGGTTCACATACATTCTGTAATTGGCTTTCCTTGATTGTAAAAAAAATTGTATTTATAGTATATGCACACATGTACACGAGTGTGCACATGTATATGTATGCATGGCATGATGTGTGTGTGTGTGTGTGTGTGCACGAGCGTGTGTGTGTCTGTGAGTCTGTGTTTACATGCAGTGACATGTGGAAGTCGGCATGGCATGGTGTGTGTGTATGTGTGCATGTGCACGTGTGTGTCTGTGAGTCTGTGCTTACATGCAGTGACATGTGGAAGTCAGCATGGCATGGTGTGTGTGCATGTGCATGTGTGTGAGTCTGTGTTTACATGCAGTGACATATGGAAGTCGAAAGATAACTCTTGAGAGTTAGTTCTTGCCTTTAAACCCTTGAGTCCCAGGAACAAAACTCAGGTGGTCAGGCTTGGTAGCAAGCACCTTCACCTGCTAAGCCATCTCTCTCGCCTGCCTTTCACCATCTGACATGTATAATTGATTTGATAAAGTCTGAAGTTAATGAAAATCCTTGTCATCGAACAGTATAAGGCTGTACTGGCCCCTTCTCGTCCTGCACAGTCCTCGTGCCCAAGCCCTCAGATCCACACTATTTACAGCCCGTAAACTCTTCAGAGCATCGCTGTAGTTTTGTGCAGGAGATGCTCGTTTGGATTCTCATGTTTAGTCCTTGTAAAGCACAGTCCTGGCTTCCAGGAGCATATCTTCTTTTTAGTACAACCCTTCCATACATCTTTGAGATAAGACCTACTAGCAGGACACATCTACTCGGTTTTGTTTGTAATAACTTACGTTTCCTTTCTCCTGAAAGTTTTTTTTGTAAAGGATTTTGCTATGTAACCCAGATTGCTCTTGAACTCTCAACTATCCTTCTGCCTCAGTTTCCAGATTGCTGAGACCATGGACTCCTTTTCTATATTTGTAAAACCCCCAAAAGAAACTTAAAAATTAAAATAAAAAAGAACCATCTTGCCATGGTTTTTAATAGCTGAGTAGTACTCCATTGTGTAAATGTACCACATTTTTTGTATCCATTCCTCTGTTGAGGGACATCTGGGTTCTTTCCAGCTTCTGTCTATTATAAATAAGGCTGCTATGAGCATAGTGAATCATGTGTCCTTATCACATGACACACAGTCTTGAGACTGGCCATATGGCTCAGTGAATGAAGCTGCTTGCTGCCAAGCGTGATGGCCTGCGTCTGAGCCCCAGGACTCACAAGGTGGAAGGAGGGAACTGACTCCTCTCAGTTACCCTTTGATCTCCACTCATACAATAGCTCACATATGCCCGTACGCATACACACAAGTGCAAAATAAATAAAGGGGAGTAGAAGTTTTTGGAGAAATAAAAGATCTTCTTGTCTCTGGTGTTCTGTAGTATTAACGCAGTGTGTAGTGGTCACGGATTTCCTTTAGTTTTTCCTGTATCCAGACTATGGCTGTCTGTGCTCCTGAGCCTGGGGATCATGCTCATCAGTAGTTCTGAAGCACGACTGGCTTTCGTGCTCTTTGTCCTTTTCCCTTTAAAGTCCTTCCCTGAGTCTCATTAGATGTCAGGGGTAGAGCTTCTTATCCTGTCTTCCACATCTCCTAACTATTCTTTCCTGTCTCTGTGTTCTTAACTCTGCACACTATTTCCTTCAGGCATGCTTCCACATCTGTTAATTCTCTCTCCAACTGTTT
>NC_034599.1:56425884-56442471 GCF_900095145.1 Mus pahari | reverse complement strand
GGTTTTTTGAGACAGGGTTTCTCTGTATAGCCCTGGCTGTCCTGGAACTCACTTTGTAAACCAGGCTGGCCTTGAACTCAGAAATCCACCAGCCTCTGCCTCCTGAGTGCTGGGATTAAAGGCGTGTGCTACCACGCCCGGCTTCTCCAACTGTTTCTAATCTTTACTTTAATTCATCCACTTTATGTGTTGTTCATTTGGTCTAGTCTTTTTCTTTCTAGTACATTCCATTGTGTTTTGTCTTGCTTTGCATCATGAAGGCTCCTTTCTCATATTACATTCTTTCTCTTTAAGAAATTATTAGAAAGCCAGGCGTGGTGGTGCACGCCTTTAATCCCAGTACTCGGGAGGCAGAGGCAGGCAGATTTCTGAGTTCGAGGCCAGCCTGATCTACAAAGTGAGTTCCAAGACAGCCAGGGCTATACAGAGAAACCCTGTCTCGAAAAAAGAAAAAAGAAAGAAAGAAAAGAAAAGAGAAAAAAAAAAAGAAAGAAGGAAGGAAGGAAGAAAGGAAGGAAGGACATTATTAGAGGCTTTTAAGAGTCTAAGCCTACAACACACACGTATAAAGGTGCCCACAGACATCAGAAGAGGGCTGACTGACATGGAAGCTGGGAACTGAACTCAGGTCCTCTGAGAACAGCCAGCACTCTTAGCTCTGGGCCCCTCTCCAGCCCCTGTGTTCTTCGTCTCGGGGTCAATCTTCCTTCTATGCATTTATTTATTCACTTCAGCTTTATAAACTATATTTTGTCTGCCTGTGGTTCTTGTGAGCACAGGAGGTTAGCAGCTAATATGCTTCCTTTTGGGTTTCTTGGTGGCAGGTAGATTGTGTATCTTGTTATATAAGATCCTGTGGCTGCTTTCGACACCAGAGTTTTATCTATGGAGAACACGCCAGGTGTTGGCACACTGCCTATGTTTGCTTTTGCCTGATGCTTTTCCATCTTAGTATCTTTTTAGGTTAGTTTATACATGGCTAAGGCATCTCGGAGCATGGCAGTAGTGACTATCCTGACACATCCCAGCCTGTCACAAGACAGACTTGAATTATAAAGTGTCAGGAGAGACTCCTTAGGACCAGAACTCAGGCTGAGGTGGTACCAAGACTTTCTAGTCTGACCTTAGTGTGCTTGGTACTTGAGGGTCCCACCTGCATGTGTGCCTCTCACTTCAATCCCTGCACAGGTTCAAAGCCTCTGGCTCCCAGGTGGCTGCCCACCATTACTCTGGAGTAGCTGTAGCCCCAAATTCCATGTCGGATGGTCTGTGTTCTGTCCTGCCTTGACTAGGATCTCGTAGGATACACTGGATGTGTGTAGGGGGCAAGCAGAGTCTGTAGTGAATGGATGTCGTTGATATGAGCATAGTCTTAAGTACCACAGTCCTCAGCCCCAGAGAAATGGCAAAGCTCAGAGGGATGGCGGAGCCTTCCTCTGGCCCCTGTGAGGATGTTGACAGAGTGTGCAGAAAATGTCTCCCATAGCTTCCCCTGCCCAGGTGTTTACTGCCTGAAGACTGCTCATCTATTGAGACTGTTCCTACAGAGATGAACTAAACCCATCCCTTTGATCACCTACGTATAATAACTCTGTCTCCTTGTCTATCTGAACGTCATAACCCTTGCCATTCAGCCATGTGCAATCATCCCGCCTTCCTGCTCATCTCTATATAACACCCTGAGCCCCCAGGGTGCTGCTGCAGCTTCTCCATCCAAGCGCTCAGACCGCCCAATCCCAGCTTCTCTGTGTCTGTCTGTCTGTCTGTCTGTCCTTTCTTCATTCCCTCTACAGCCCTAGTCAGGTTTCCAAGCCCAGCCATGTAAGGACTCAGCACATGTGTATAGATTGGAGGGTGCATATTTGGCATGCATGCCACCTTGGGTGTCATGCCTCAGGATGTCATCTACCTAGCTTTTTGATACAAGTTTTTCACAGGCTTTGAACTCACCTTGCTGATCAGCAAGCTCTAGGGAGCTGCCAAAGTCTACTTTCCCAGTGCTGGGATTATAAGCACACACAGCTGTGACTGGCTTTTTAAAGTGGATTCTTACAATCGAACTCATGATCTCATGCTTGTATGACAGGCAGTTTACCAACTGACTTCTCCCAACCCCGTGCATATGTACGTGTGTGTGTGTGTGTGTGTGTGTGTGTGTGTGTGTGTGTGTGTTGCCAGCCTCAGAGGTCTCAGCTTCCATCTGTCTTGGACTCACACCTTTCAGGTATCCCCTGGAAAGCAACTTCCCCTCTACTGTGGGAATATCCCTGAGGGTAGCTGTCCTGGTTATTCTTAGTTGTCAACTTGACACAGTCTAGAGTCCTCTGAGAGGAGAAGTCTCAGTTAAAGAATTGTCTAAATCAAGTTTGTTCTATGGGATGTCTGAAAGGAAGTGTCTTGATTATTAATTAATGTAGGAGGGTCCAGCTCACTGTGGGTGTCACCATTCCTTTGGTTGGCAGTCATGGGCTATATATTTAACAACAACAACGACAAAATCTAGCTAAGCATGAGCCAGTGAATAAGGCAGAGAACAAGCCAATGAGCAGTATTCCTTGTGTTTCCTGCTTCCAGATTTCAGCCTTGACTTCTTTTAGTGATGGACTGTGATCTGGACGAGTGAGCCAAATTAACCCTTTCCTTCCCAGTTTGCCTTCGCTGGGGGTGTTTTATCATGGCAACAGAAAGGGAATAGACCAGCATCTGTGAGCCATTAGCATATCTCGTTCACAGCAGCTGGGGATCAGGAGAACTGGCAATGAGGCTGTGGGCACAGCATCACTGGCATCGACAAGAGAAGTGAATGTTGTCACGATCCTCACTCCAGTGCTTATGAGGGAGGGTTGCCCGCTGCAGAGAGCCAGACAGCAGCTTTTCAGACACACTTTTTCATTTACTGTCGATAATGACCATAGAGCTAAATGTTGTTATTTACCACGTGCTAGATAAGGAAGCAGATTTCTCTCAAGGCCACGGGATAGTTGGATTCCTATGACATCAAAGATCACTCTCACCCCCACCCAATGATGGCTGATGTGTAGTAGTCAGGGGGTGACCACACCAGCAACAAGGTCATCTTGAGGATCTTGGGAAGGCCAGCTTTGTCCAAGAGTTGGTCCCTTCTACATGTAGGGTCCCTGCATGAGTGCTCTGTGGCCTACCAGTTCCCACTGTCCAGGCCACCTCTGGAGGCCGGTGTCCCTCTGAGAAACAGAGAGTTTGTTTGGAAGGAACACTGACCTACCTCATGGGGGCATTTGGACTTGGAGACCGTGACCTACAGTGTTGAAGAGCATTTGGGGGATGAAGCTCCCATATCCTGTCTCAAAGCCGCAAAGGCCTGTTTTCATTCATTCAAATCATAGTGAGGAGGTGATGCGCCAGGTCTGTCATCTGGTTCCAGTGGTTCCACATCAGGCTGCTGTTTTACCAGCCGCTCTCTGGGAGCACAGAGCCCTGACTGACCAATGAGGTGGGTTGGCTTGATTGTCAACTTGGCTTGATTGAGAAGTGCCTAGAGATGGATAGGAAGCACCCCTGAGAGTCTTCAAGGGCATGCCCAGAAAGGGTTAATGAAGGAAGACCCACCTTGAATGGGGGTAGACACACCCACAGGCTGGAGTTCTGGCCAGAATACAAAAGAACAAAGGAGAAAGCTCATCAAAAGGGTAGGCCTCTCTGCTTCTGGGCTGTCACTGTGTGAGCTGCTCCCCACCCCCACCCTAAGCAACCCAAACCTATGAAGCCATAAGATCAATAAATCTTTCTTCCACGTTGCTTTTCCTAATTTGTTTAGTCATGGGGACAGACAAATAGGCTAACAGTCCATTTCCAGTGTGACCACACACAGAGGAGCCAGTTTGAAGGAACCCATGTGACATTCCTGCCTGCAGACCTGAAGAGTCCATGGTGGCCTCTGAACACCAGGCTTGCCCACTCCAGAGCTAGTTGTGCAGCTGGGGTTCCCCCAATGCTCACACCACAAGACCCCAAGCTAAAGAGCAACTCTAAGTTCACATGATCCGAACAGCAGCCGGTTCTCCATCCCAGTCTGAGAATGGGATTTGGTGCATTAGGCCCACAATGACCTGCAGCAAAGACATCATGTGACTTCAGCCAGCCCAGCTGTCCCCTGTTTGGCCATTCACCCATTTCCTCATACTCTCAGGAGCATCCTGGAAGGGGCACTTAGTAGAAATAGCAATGGAAACAGTACCTTCAGGTCACTCACACAGGGCTACCCCTGGGAGAGAGTTTCTACTTATATATTTTTTTCTGGTTTTTTTTTTTTTTTGGGGGGGGGAACCAGTAGAGGAAAATGGGGGAGGCAAGATTCAAACTAGCTAGAGAAAGATTTTTCTAACAAGAAACACCCATCAACCAGTATTGAGAGCTGTGGAAGGAAGAGGGGGCTCTCCTGGGTCCAAAGAGAGTGAATATCCACACGCAAAGGATCCTGGGAAGGGCCCTCTTGTACCAGGAGGGCATTCTGTGGAGAGTCCGTGAAAGGACTCTGCAGAGGACTAAGGCTCCTGGCCATAGGCACTATCTGGGGCCTCCAAGTAAGGCCCGTCAGATGGCTGCCTCTGTGGAAGTAGACGTTCCAACTGTATTCATGTGTGTGATATAATTTTAGAAGAGCTTGGATGTCATCACATCCCAAAATACCCTTCCTTAATGTCTACTTGCTACATTAATTCACCACTAGAATTTATCTTCTTTAACTTAATACCTGATTGCACGTTCAAATGTGCATCTTCCTGGGAAACGGGCAGTTCGTTCGAAGCCACTGCCGGCCAATACTATATCCCTCTGGTGTGGTAAGACTTTAAGTCCCTCCTCAAGGGAGAGCCAGACAGAGGGCTGGGGACAAGGGTACTGGGTGTCTGGGGTGGGGGCTGGAGAGCAGCAGAGCGGTAGGCCTGGAGGGTGTGGGAGTACTGGATTCAGTCTTGGCTGCCTTCATGAATGCGTTTGGGGCTGGGCCTGTCCTAGAGATATCCCAGAACTATTTTGGGAGGCAGCAAATTTAGCTGGTAGCTGGTTTAGCAGATCATCCAGAGATGTTGGTATTTCTGATGAGACAATCTGTCTCAGAAGGAGACGTGCAAAGCCTTCACAACCCAGAGGGATGTGCCATTTTGAGCACAGCTGTAGATAGTGCATAACCCACAGTCTCTTCTGAAGGCCAAGCCCAGCAAGGGGCAAACCACTCCCAACCGTGAGCTCTTAGTGGGTCCAGAGCTTGCAGGCAGAGGCCAGCCTTCTTCAAAATCATCTGAACAGCACGACAGAGAAGCTGACAGATGGGGAAACTGAGGCACTGCCCTAAAGGAACGCGGGGACTAGATGGAATAGTTAAGACTTCAGCCCAGGGTTTTTTTTTTTTTTTGGGGGGGTTTCAGATCCCATTGTAATTAAATTTTAAATTTTAATTTGCATATTTAATGAGCTCATCGGGTGTTATAATTTCAGCTGTCAAATTACTGCACGAGATTTTTTTTTTTTTAAAGCACCAGCTTTGCTGCCCCTCTGCCCTCCTTAGTCCTGATTTTTCAAAACCTAGAGCCACCCATTCCTGGATTTTAGCTTTTTCTTCTTATATTAATGCCAAATTTCTAAGTAAAATAGTTAAGCTTTTGTATGTTGATCTAAAATCCCTCTTCTTTTCTTTGTATGTGGATGTATGCGTGTGTGTATGAGTGTCCGCATATATGTGGGTACGTGTGTGCATGCATGTATGGTAAGAGTACCTCTGATTGTTCTCCACTTTATATATTTCACACAGGGCCTCTTTCTGGACCTTGACATGGCCAGTTCAGCTAGCAAAGCCAGCCAGCTTACTTCAGGCATCTCCTGTCTTGGCTTTCTGAGCGCTGGGATTACAGGATGGCTGCTGCGCTCGCCTGGCATGTTCTTCGGTTTTGGGAATTCCAACTCAGCTTCTCATGCTTGTTCTCTGTGTGCTTTACCCACTGAGCAATCTCCCCAGATCCCCCACCAAAAAGTTCTTAGATATAGCTTAGACTCTTCCTTCTATGAAAAGTAAGGATCAGAGCTCTTTATACTCTCATAATCCATCAATCCATCAGTCAGTCAATCAGTTTCTGCCTCTCTCCTTCCTTCCCTCCCTCCCTCCCTCCTTCCTTCCCTCCCTTCTTCCCTCCTTGTCCCCCCTCACTCCTTCATTCCCTCCCTCTTTTCCTCCCTCCCTCCCTCCTTCCTTCCCTCCCTTCTTCCCTCCTTGTCCCCCCTCACTCCTTCATTCCCTCCCTCTTTTCCTCCCTCCCTCCCTCCTTCCTTCCCATGCTCACACGTGTACCTGTGCACACATACACATCCACTTTCCTCTCCTCTGCATACCACAGCACCATTTGGTGACAATTTTTATTTCTGAGGTACAAGTGGAGATAATTAAGCGAATTAAGCCAGATTCAGAAAGATAAATATTGCATGTTTTCTCTTTGAGTCCTGGAGTTTACCTAGATACACAAAATTACATATGTGCAGATGTCATGCAAGTATAACCAAAATCACCTAGGGGAGGAGAAGGGACTCATGGGAGAGAAAAGGGCACAAAGGGGGCAGAGCAGGGTATTGTGGTGTTTCAGAGGACATTATACACTTGCTCGAAAAGCCTTATGTTGCCCAGTATAATAATTTTTCTGAGTGGCTGCCTCAGACAGAGGCTTTAGAAAAAGGATTGATTCTCCTTAGGTAAGAATGAGGCTGAATGAGACTCGAGTCACGAGTCTCCAGTCTGTCAGCAAGCGCCAAGAATCAGAACCCCATTCCTGCAAGGAAAACATGGGTGACCCTCCATAGTCATCACCTTCATATACCGCACTATGGCTCTGGTCCTTCGGGGTCTCTTTTCCGGAGCACATGCTGTGAAAGTCAGCAAACTATAACTCCCCAACGTTGAAGCCGGAGCCAACTCTTGAGTCGACATGCCAGGCCTCGGCTATGCTTTCTGCTCTCATTTTAGATGAGAGTTTATACAGGGCCTTGTGAGCAACATGGTAGTGCATCCCAGACCCTCATCCCTGAGGGACTTGAGCCTGTGTCATCCCACCCTTCTTGAGCTATCTGTGGATGCTGCAATTCCTCTGTTACTTGTCAAAACTCAGACACATGTCCGCATCAGCTGGCTGCAGCTACCTGCTTCCTGGCTTCCAGATATAAGAATAGCCACATCCTGATGGTCACTGTCCACCTCTTGCCAAAATGGTGACTCCCAACTTCCTTCATGTGCTGGGCTCTTGATTCAGGGATCCCAGAGTGACTAGGCCACAGTCTTAGAACTAATGGAATTCTCATAGTGTCCCTGGTAGAAGCATGTTTCCCCTGTGCCGGGCCTGGGCCTAAAATTTTAGGGAGCCTCCATCCGTGGATCAATCAGAGAGGAGACAGGAGGGGTCCTGCTGTGCCTGCCTCTTGCGCATCTCAGAACCATCAGTACCACCTTCTGGGATGATGGCCGCTGCCCTTATGTGTCTGTATAGATTTCTCTCATGGATCAGTTCTCTCTCAACATAAAATGACGGCCAGCTGCAGCCTACAGTTCTGCCCACTGGGTGATCTCTCCTCACAGCTAGATTTCAGTTAAGCTGTTGCACAATGACAAGCTATTGTCAGCTGTGTCTGTATCCCAAGCTGACCCATCTGTGAACCAAAATGACCTGTCTTCTTCTCCCTCAGCTGATTCTAAGTACTGGTGATAGAGGCGAGGACCAGTGTGGGATCTCTCACACGGCAGGGAGAGAAGTGGCACCTGGGGCTCCTGCTCATGCAGCTTGGTTGTCCTCCATCTGGACCTCATTCTTCTCTTATGATGGGCTGGGGCTGGGATTGCAGGTGTGTGCCACCATGTCCAGTTAAAGCTCAGCTACTAAGGGGGAAGCTCTCAAATGGTCACTTGAGATCTGTCTCTACGAGGACCAGAGATTGTGGAAGGAGTTTTGTTACTCTAAAATCCTATATATCCACTTTTTGATCTCTTACTGGTGTTTCCTGTAAATTCTATGTAGCATCTGTCTTAACGTTTCTATTATCTTAGGAAGTGACAGGAGATAGGGTTCAAATAGCAGGACCACTTACCCATATCCTGGATATGCTGCAGGCTCTTTTCCCACCCTGGACTCCATTCAAAGAAACCAGTCTCCCATGTTATATGGTAGATGGATCAAAACCATGTTTCTGAGTATCTAATACACTAACTCCAAGACCCACAAGAAGCTTAGCAAGAGTCGTGCTTCTTCCTTGGTAATGACAGATACAAGACATACTACCTAGTCTATTGCTTTGGAGGGAATATTCCAGACTCATAAGCTCCAGAACCTAACGTTGGTGATGTCCAAAGTCTCTCTAAGCTTCATCTCCCAGCACCGCCAAAAGTCCCTGTGCAGCTTGGCTTTGGACTTGACCTGGACCTGGGAAGGCCAGGGAATGGAGAAAGGACAGATGTATGTTCAGATGGGCTGTACTCTATCTGATGGAGCACACCTACCGTGCACCAATCAGAACCTTAGGTACAGCCCTGGAGGAGGGGTTAGCTAGTCTCAGCAGGCAAGCAGTCTCAGGCTGCAGGCAGCAGGAAGGAAGAAGATGTAGCTGACTGACTGTTCCGCACACAGTGGGCAATCATTTGTAAAGACTGCATACTGTCAGCATTGGCACTTGGAAAAGAGGAAGGCTCCGCCATTCTCTCAGTCTCACCCAGGGAAGGTTTTTGCCAGTCCCATGGGTCTGAACCGTTGGACCCTTGATTTGGCTGTGCCCCATGTCATCAGTACACATTCAGTTAAGATCTCTTCTGCTTTTTGCACATTTTCTCAGAACTTCCTTGGCTCCCCACAACACGCCAAAGTCCTTGTTCATACAGTACCAGCCTCAGGTAATGAACAAGGTGTAAAGTGTTCTGTGGAAGGCCCAGAAGTCCAAGCCCCTTTCAAACTAAATTGCAAAAGATAAAACGTGGATACATCTAGCTCCCTGCAGACCTTTTGTAGTTCTAACATGACTTAATCACTTCCTATAGGCTTCACCCTGTGAAACATTGGATCTTAGGTCTCAGCAAACACATTTTTATTTCGTTGTTCTGAGAGTCTGATGAAACTCGGGCTGGCCTTGAACTCACAACATAGCTGACAACGGCCTTCTGATCCTCTTACCTCAACTTCCCAAAAGCTAGATGGCAGATGTGCACCACTGCAGCTGGTACAAGCGGTGCTAGGGATCGAACCCAGGGCTTTGTGCTTGTTAGGCAAGCATTCCACCAACTGAACTAGATTACTAGACACATGAATGTTGAGGAAATGCATACCTAGAAAACCCCCTTTCAAAAAATGGGCACACCATTTAGACAGAAAATTAACCTGGACACAGCAGACTTGAGCAAAGATAAGACACCACATGCACTAAACTCAGATTACTCCATCTGTCAGAAGCAGGACTCTCTTCTGAAGGGCACAGGCGTGAAGCATTCTCCGGATAAACATGCTCAGCCAGAAACCAAGCCTTGGCTGATTTAAGAAGGCTGAAATCATATTGAATATATTTTCTTGCTGCAATGAAACTACACACTCAGAACTAGCATGAAATGGGAAATCCGCAACAGGAAGAAACCAGAAAACTTGAAGATCCGTGGAAATTAAGCAACAACACCCTGTGACAACCACGGAGTCAAAAAGGAAATCCGAGTGGGAAAAAAAAATGTCGACACAGAGGGAAACACAAAGTAACAAAATGATTCCAGGCAGCAAAAGCGGTTCTAAGAGGAAACGGGAGGAGGCCCTGCTCTAAGCAAAAAGATTTCAAACAATCCAACCTTGCACCCCAGTGAACAGGAAGAAGAAGCCGAGCCCAGAGTTAGCCGAGGAAGCACCTGAAGCAGAGAGTGGTTAAATAAAAGCCAGGACAGGATCACAAAATGAGAACCTAGAGTGAAAGTCAGGGGCTGTGCTTGTACATGGGGGTCAGAGGTCAAGGTCACGTCTCTTCCCAGTCTCTCTCCATTTATTTTCTGAGACAAGGTTTCTCGGGAAACCCAGGACTTGCTGATTCATCTAGGCCATGCCCATCACCAGCCCTGGGTTGTTACACTGATGCTGGGATTTGAACTCAGGTCCTCTTACTTGAGTAGCAAGCACTTTACTGACTGAGCCATCTCCCTAGACAAAATGGACAAGCTGTCAGCCAGATTAAGAAGAAAAGGGAGTAGACTCCCTTTCATTATAAAAGAGAGAGAGGTTGGGGGTGGGGTGGGGTAGAGGTGGAGGGAGGGAGGGAGGGAGAGAGAGAGAGAGAGAGAGAGAGAGAGAGAACTATGAATAAAAAACACACCAAACTAGTTGATTTCAAAGAGATGGATAAATGCCTAAAAATATAAACCTACTGAATCCAACTATGAAGAAACAGAAAAAGATGAAGAGACTAATTTAATGAGAAGTGAGATTGAATCAATAAAATGTTTTGTTAAAATTAATAAAAAAAGAAAGTCTTATGAAAAAAATTCAGGACCTGATGGTTTCAGTTCTGAATCCTACCAAAGGCACCAAATTAATATAGGATGTTATTATAGGCACCAATAGTTGCTCTGTTGAGATAGATTTTTAGATGAGATAGATGATTAGAATTATTTACAAGTATATATATGCTTTTTTCTCTCTGTCTCTCTCTCTGTCTCTCTCTCTCTGTCTCTCTGTCTCTCTGTCTCTCTCTGTCTCTCTGTCTCTGTCTCTGTCTCTGTCTCTCTCTCTCTCTCTCTCTCTCTGTGTGTGTGTGTGTTTTCTAGACTCTGAGAGCTATAGCTGTGAGGGATTCTCAAAGATGAAATCCTGATTTGAGTGTGAAAGTCTCAAACCTTGTTTTTCAGCATGGTGGTTTTCGAGGCGGAGCCTAATGGAAGGTGATTACATCACTGGAAACATTGCTTCTACGTGGATTAGTGTAATTCTCACAGACTGCAGAGTCTGAAAGAGCAAGAGCAGGGTGAGCCCTTCCCTATGCTCCAGCGTCTTGTCTTGCCATATAGCATATAGTCTCTCCCTGTCACAGGCGCTCTCTCTCTCTCTCTCTCTCTCTCTCTCTCTCTCTCTCTCTCTCTCTGTGATATTGTTTGCCATGATGTGGTATAGCCACGGGGGCTTTCTCCAGAACCAGAGTCATACTCTCAGACCTCCAGACCTGCAAGTTAAAGACACCTCTTTTCTTTATCTATTACCCAGCATCAAGTATGTAGTTGCAGCAATGAGAACGTTCTTATTATTCCCGTGGAGAAATGAGTGTACATACTGTGTAGCATTTAATCATTCATTAATTCAGCAAAGAATCCTTGTAGGTGCAGTGTGTGCCAGGCCCTATGATAGACATATGAAGCAGGAAACAAGACCAAACAAGTGTCTGACGTCACAGAAGGACCATCCTTGTGGGTGCAGGCAGTGACTTCACTGGAGAGAGAAATATTAATGTGGCTATACAAATACTTGTTTAAAAGAGTAATATATATATATATATATATATATATATATATATATATAATTTTCTTAATGGGGTTCCTTCTTAATAGTCATATCCGCTCTTGTTAAGGGAAAGAAAGCTGGGGCAGAAAATTCCGAGAAGCCATGAAGAGGCCAAACCGAGATGTGTGACCCTGTAGACTATAAATGCAAAGCAGACTCCATCGTAAGACCAGGACTCTCCAGGGAAGCTGCTAAGTCAGGGGCAAAGGCATTAGCCATGAACTCAGAGCAGTCTGAGCTAATGAGAGGGGAGTGAATGTAGAGGAAGTTGGAGAGGAGGAGACTACAGATCAAGGACTGGCCTAAGAGCAGGGGGCAGGAGGCAGAGCTTGCAGAGAGAGCCACTGGCCTGCGGACCTTGGTTTCTTCCTCTTTCCTTGGGAGGAGGTGGCCCGGAGAGGACACTTCTGACTAATGACAAGATTGCACCAGAGTGTGTAATCAGGGTACTTGCTCAAGGGTTGGCTCAGCTCAAGTCCACGGCCCCTCTCCTCTGTCCACCTGGTTTACTCTGGCCAGCTCTGGCCCCACTATCTTGGTCCGTATGTGAATTGTGTTTCCTATGAGGAGAGTAGTGGGAGCTGAGGTTAAGGGCTGAGAGCTGAGAACGTGGAACAGGCCTCCTTCCTTGGTAATGGCAGGGACTCAGAGAAACAGGGAATCACTGGGTCTTGGAACAGAAGCTAGGGGTCACAGAGCTGAGAAAGTTGAGCCCCAACTTTCCTGAGCAAAAGACCTATGGCACCTTCTAGCCTTTCCCACCATCCTTGCCTGTATGTCTGCTCCGCAGGCCCAGACCAGCAAGAAAGGTACATAGAGTATCTCAGGCACTCACATTACCTAGCTCACAGTCATCCTGCTATTTGACAGCGCGCGCGCGCGCACACACATATACACACACACACACACACACACAGAAGGAACAGCTTGGAGTCTCTTCAGCCACTCCACTGAGACCCTCAAGGCTCTGAGCCAAATGCTTCCCCACCTCCCCAGCCCTCACCCAAAACAGGTGCTCCCTGAAACAGCAAGGCCGCCTCAGGGTGCAGCAGGCGCGCATGAGTTATGGGGTGAGGGCGCCTCACAAACAAGTCTGGTGCCCGGCTGTCTTCATGAATCACCACCGAGCCTAATCCTTCATTAGAACATTCGGCAGTAATTGCTGGCGAAATGCCACCTGCCTTTTTTCTCATTTTAACAAAACATTTATGCATGAAAGATTTAATGCCAGGTATCAAGCATATCATTGTAAATTTACCACTAATTAAGCCTAATTAAAATAATTAAATGGCTGCGGAGTCACCATGTGAATTAAAATCTCTTCTGCTCCATGCTAAGCTGTTTCTCACTTAGCTAGACCCCCCTCCCAACCCCTGTTTTAGAGACAAATATATATAACTCTCTCCCAGTTTTTGCCAGCACCCTGCTCAGCTTCACACGGGGGTATTTGCAAGGCCAAGGAGATTTGATAATTAAGATAATGCTGAGACTTGAAGGTGCAGTTTTTCAATTTCGGGACCCCGGGAGGTTTTCCTTTATCTCGGTGAAGTACAGACAATTTGACAAATCTGTTGCTTGGAGCAGTCGCTGGCGTTTGCATATTCATTACTCGTTGGACTTTTAATCAAAGTAGCTGATGGACCCCTTGCACCACAAATAACTCGTTCATGAATAATTTATCCGTGCTCACTGGCTGGGCCCTGCTGCCTCCCGGCACCCCGGGGCCCCTGGATTGGCTCACCAGGGCTGGCCTGCCCCAAGCAGCACATGGCCGCTCCAGATGTTCGGGTATCCATATGTGCGCAGCTCATCAAAAAACTGCAACGGCCCGCACCTAGGGGCCTCGGCTGTCCCCAGATAGGCCATCTGGAGTTGGAGGGGAAAACAAACCTCAGTGAATTGTGGGATGTGCAGTTTCCTTCGATGGCATCCGGCAATGGCCAGGAGGGACGCCCAGGAGGCACCGGAATGTGGAGGATATTGGGATTCTCCCTTGAGTTCTGTAGCTATGCGAAGGCCCGGCACAGAAGCCCGTTGAGCCTGTATAGAACACCCTGTGCCTTGAATGCAGCTGCGTCTCCTGCCACTCGGGCCCTCCACTCCCCTACTCCCCCAACGCATCGACTCCTTTCCTGCCAGGCCCTGCAACAGGGGCGGGGGCTGTGGCCCCCACCTGACTCTGCACCTGCTCCTCCTTTCCTTGCCTTCTCCTCCCCTGCGCTGCTGCAGCAAGGCTGGTGTTGAGATACTCCTAGGCCTCCAGCGCTAGTCTCCTGGTGACCTCAGTCCTGATCACATCAAGCCCATTCAGTTTACCCACATGCCACATTAAGTATATTTTATATGTAAGCGTGGACGAGTTGAGCGGAGATGCAGTCGACTGCTTCACATAATAGTATGTTTGGAGGCATTTAATGGACCATTGGCACAATTGGATTTGCAGTTGTCTTTTGCTATGGAGCTGATGGGTTTGGCTCCCCAGGTCTTAGGCATCTCTGCTGGCTCCAGACTAGCAAGCTGGCACTAGGCCTGCAGTGCCAAGTGCTTCCAATGACTGAGGAGACTTCTGTCACCTCCCATGACCCAAGGCTAAGATGTTGCCCCTCCCGAATGTTCCCAGAGCAGACATAGCTCCACTCTGGCCTCACCACTCCTTGGAGATGATGGCCAGTTGGCCTGACTCCATTTTCTACTGGACAGTGAGCAGAAAGAGGCAGGGCGACACCTTGTCTCTGTCATCTCAGATTGTTCAGAGCTTAGTGTTTATCAAGCACATTGACCAGGTAGTTTGGGCAAATAAACTGTGGCTTTCTTATTAAAAACAAACAAACAAACAAACAACAACAGAAAACTGGGAATAGATGTTAGAGAGCTTGCACAATGGTTGAGTGCAGTAGTGCTCTTGCAGAGAGGACGAGGGTTCTGTGTCCACTACTCAAAGCATTTAGCTCGCAGCTACCTGTAATTCCAGTTCCAGGGAATCCAACACCCTCTTCTAGTCTATGTATGTGGGCACCGGAACCTGCATTGTGCACACAAACTCATGCACGCGCGCGCGCACACACACACACACACACACACAAATAAATAAATGATAAATTAATAAAAAATAGTAACACTAACCATGAAGAGGAAACCAAGCAGAAACCATGAGTATAACTGGGGCCATATATACTTTTGCACACAGTGCTGAGGGCACAATCCCTGTAGCTAATTGCCAGGGTCCTTGCCCAACTGAGAGATACAGGTACAGGTACAGGGGTGATGGGTAAAGCACCCCAGGTCCATACCACACCATATCATACAGGGGCCACTTCTACTTCAAGATTCTGAGGCCAAGAACTGTCCCTTGCCCTAGAGACCTGATCTGACAAAGGTGGACTTCAGTCACGTGACCCTCCTAACACTGGGCTTTGGATAAACAGACACCTGTTGGACTGCAGAAGGTGGGGCTTACCATCTGGGATTGCTGCCCCATCCCCACCCCTTCCAGCTCAGGTCCCCAGTCTCAGATCTCCCATCTGCCCTATTGACCTCGGGCTTAGAGGTTCTCACTGAAGTTCACTCACTGGAGAGAGCTGAAGCCACACATATCTTGACCAGCTACAGAAACCAGAAGACCCATGTTGGGCAGAGGTGGAGCCTCAGGGTCCCAGGGTCCCTAGAGTCTCACAGCCAGAGGTAGACAGAAGCAGAGGTAACACAGACAAGGAGCAATAGGGGAGAATATCATTTTGAACTGAAGGGTCCAGGAGATGCCAGGAGGCTGGCAGAGGACCCAGGAGCTCACAGCATAGCCTCCCCTCCAGCAGCCTGGAACCTGCCCAGCAGACTAGGCTCACGGGGCCAGCAGTCAGCCAGTGCAGGGGATGTGCCTCATCTCCTCTAGCTTCTAACGCCCGCACAGGGATCAGGCTGCAGCTAGAAAAAGCAGATCTTTCCTCTTGGGTGTTGAGGGGCCTAGGGAAAGAGCTTGAGCTCTTCTGCCCCTGTGCAGCCAATGTATGTGCTGACATGAAGCTGGTACTGGAGATTCCCTCTGGAATTTACACAGAGACACTTTGGAGAATCTGCTAGGTGTCACCAGGAGAAAGTCATGAAGACCCAGAAAAAGGCAAGGGAGATGTCTCATCAGGCCAAAGTCCTTGCCACCAAGCTTGGCTGCCTGAGTGCTTCTCCCATTGAGGTGCACACCTGCTTCCTGAAGGGAACTGTTCCTCTGAGTCTTTCTTCCACCATGGAAGCCTTGAGTTCTCATTGCTACACCTCAGGGGGTCTCCTCTCGGCTCCAGACCTCACTAGTCTCCTCACCAGAGGCGTGCACTGGGTGGAGAGTGGGGCTCAGCCGCCATCCAAGTACACAACACAGCAACTCAATTACACACCTCACTCAGAAGTCCCCAGTCAGCCATCTGCAGCCATAACCATTCTCAGGATACATTTCAGATCCTGAATCACCAGTCTTGTTTGTTTGTGTGATCATCGGAACAATAACACATATTCCCAATCCCCTGCCAACTCATTTGATCGTACTTCAGTTTGTGCCCTACTGGGGAGTTTACAGAATCTTTGTTTATGACGATAATAGCTTTAACTCCAAAGACAAGAACATTTTTACTGATGTTTCCATAAAGACCTATTGGGTAAGAGCGGTGCTTAGGTGCTGGGGACAGGGATGAAGAAAATAAGAACAGTGACTCCTACTGCATCATTTCTTGATCAGATGGCTGATCTTTACATACCTGGGAAGAAGCAACCTCAATTCTATCAGACTGGCCTGTGGGCTTGTGGGCATTTTCTCAGTTGCTAGTTGATGTAGGTTGGCTTGGCCCACTGTGGGCAGTGCCGGAACCTAGGCTGTATAAGAAAAGTAGCTGAACCAAAGTGAACCAGCAAGCAGTATTGCCTTGCAGTATCTGCCATGAGTTCCTGTGCTGGCTTCTCTTGATGATGAACTGCAACATGTAAAATGAAGCAAACTCTTTCCTCCCCAAGTTACTTTTAGTCATGATGTTTACCACAGCAGAAAAAAAAAAAAAAAAAAAAAAAAAAAAAAAAAACAGAT
>NC_034599.1:56403280-56425828 GCF_900095145.1 Mus pahari | reverse complement strand
TCTCTCTCTGTGTGTGTGTGTGTGTGTGTGTGTGTGTGTGTGTGTGTACAGTGTGTACCAGTACATATTTTATATGTGTGTGGGCCCACACCTATATGCTGGTGAACTGCACACATCTGCATGCCGAGGCCCAAAGCTGGTGTTAGGCATCTTGCTCAGTGGCTCTCCTTTTTACTCAACAAGTTAGAGTCTTTCAGTTGAACTCATCAGCTAGTCTGGCTCACCAGCTTGCCTCCTACCCCCATCTCTGCCTCTTGAGTGTTGGGATTATAATCCACCATGGCGGCCCATCATTTACAGGGCCCCTAGGGATGCAAACTCTGGTCCCTGCTCTTGTGCACCAGGTGTTTCATTCACTGAGTCATCTCCCTGGCCCCACAGCTAGGACTGTGAATAGAGTTTGGCCAACACTGGTTCTTCTGAGTGCATCCTCTCCTTTTCTCCCTCCCATATTTTTGCTCCTCGGTGATCTTTTCTCCACTCCCACTGTGTTACATTTGATCTGATCACCTTTCCTCCAGTGACCCTCTTTTTGGTCATTTTTCCATTTCTGTAACTGGGCATGATTATTAAATAAATAAATAAGCAAAAATAAGACAAGCAAAAACCCTTCAGATTCTTCAAAGCACAAAGAATTTGTCGAGATTCAGGCACAACACCAGCCGGGCACCGCTACAGTTATGTCCCTCCCTCCCAGGTCTCAGCACCTCCTTCCCCACGTGCCTCCAGTGTGAGTGAGATGTGACCTTCCATGCTGGCTTTAGATCCCACTTTCCTTTCATAAAACTTTGAGCACAGTGCTAAGTGTATCCGTTCATACGTCTGCTCATCCATCATCCATCACCGGTCCCCAGGACATACTGCATCCCTGGGTAATGGCTGAGAGACTGAGGTGAATGCAGCCCCTTCTAATGTACAAGGTCAGCGTGATGGAATGTGAATCAGAGTTGAAAGCACCTGACAAGGGGCAGGGGTGGGGGCCGGGATCAGCCTGTGAGGAGAGGCTGAAGGGCAATCAGAGAAGGATCAATAGAGAACTGTGTTAGAGGAACCAACAGGTTGCTGAGCGGGAGAGTTGCAGGCAGAGTCTTTGGCAGCTGAGTGTCCTGGAGAGCAAGAATGGAAATGTTTCCCATGGGTCTAACTACAGAAGCTGCTGCCTCTGCGTGCGGTCCTGGGAGCAAGGAGAAAAGGGGCCAAGAACGATCAGAGGCTATAGAAGGGGAGAATTTCTTTTAAAGGCACACGTGTAGTCAGATGACAACTCGCCAAAGGCTTTTCGATGCTTCTAGCATGTAGGTCCTGGGCATCAAACTCAGGTCATCAGGCTTGGCGGGCGGCAAGTGCCTGTAACTGATGAGCCATCGTGACAGCCAGAGAACTTTGGTATGCAGGACTGTACTGGAGTCTGATGCTAAATCATAGAAATAAATATGACAGTGGTTAGAAAGATGTAAGGAAAGACAGACTTTGGGGTTTTTATTTGGGGATAGAAAAGATTTAATAGAGAACCCCGCTGCCCCAACCCAAGGCAGTAAAAGAAAGCCCGCTCCTTCCCTCTGGCCCTCCCTGACAGAGAGAGCTAGTCCTTCAGGACTGCTTATCATAGAACATGAGCTAACCGGCTTCTGCTGTCCCCAGCTCTGCTGGGAGATTTGGGACACATTCTCGAAGCTTCTGAGCTGACTAACACACTAGAGAAGCTTCCAACTTCTGGAGTCAGTGACTGTGTGTCATGGTCGGTTCCAAAGAGCACCAGCCCAAGAGCTCAACTCTGATAGATTCCAGAACTCTGATAGCCCTTATGAATGGTCAGACTCTGTACAGTGCTTCCTCTCCGGGGCTAAGCTTAGCTGGGGGTTGGGGGGTGTTCATTCTATGTCCAGAGCCAGGGAATCACCACTGAGGTAACCTTCTGCTTTTAATATAGGTATTGTCTTCCAAAGGCCCATGTCCCCAAACTGATGGAGTGTGAAGGGGGGACTGTTGTTCTTTCATTCGTTTGTCTTGTGCTATTTGCTGTAGTAATGGAAGGCTGACCAATGCACTTCCCTGCTGGGCCCAGTTTCTGTGGTTTCTTAAGCGTTCTGCAGAGTCTCCAGTGGCAGAGAACACAGTCACACACACAGAAAGTGGTTGACTAAGCCACTGAGAACAGGGATACAGGGAGGTCTCAGCATAGGAGCACAGGCATGGCCCAGCATGTGTGTGAATATGCTCACACAGGTGAGGTGTCTACTATAGAAACCAAAACCATAGAGCCGAAATCTATAGCCTCATGGGGTCCAAAGAACCTCTTTAGACCTACAAGGAAGCTGAGGGCCAGAGAAGGAAAAGGATTCCTCTGAGGTTATAAAGGATTGTGATAGAGCAAGCCCTAGGCCATTACCAGTTGGCTTCCAGCACTTTCCTTTGCTGACCAGTATGAGTGATGCTGCCCTCCAGGAACTGCTTTTCAACTCTGAGTGGAAACAGATATTTGAGTTCAGGACCATTTTCCCCAAAGAACGGTATGACTCAAGACCTCCAGCCATCTGTGATAGATATGGTGACAACATTTATAATGACCGAGTCCATGAGAAGGTCCCTGTTCAATGCCCAGAGGTCTCAGTGCCTCTTTGTAGGTCATTACAGTCTTGCTCCACAGCTGTTATCCATGCTAGACACAGCTCCCGGGGGACCTGGCCAAGTTGTCCTAGTCACTGCATGGCCCCAACACTTGGCCCTTGAATGGCCCCTGCTGCAGCTAAATTAGTATCTGTGGAAATAATTAATTCACCAATTAATTCTACCTTATAAAGCCAGATCTCCAGGTTGGAGGGGTTTTCGAATGCTGACCTCAAGCCTGTGGTGGTAACTCTTTCCAGAGCAATCCTGCTGCAGAACAGGCTCCTCCTCTACCCTACTGCCCAGGGAGGGCACCTCCACTGAGCCCAGGAGTGTTGCTGAGTTTGTTTGGAGTGTCCAGGTCAGGATCCATGGCCAATACTGAGAGGTACCCAAACCAAACCTTCAAACGAAGGCTGAGATGCAGGCTGGTGTAGAGACAGGACACAGGTGGGATGGAGGGAACACCTGGAGTAAGCAGATGAGGGTTCCGAGGCAGGTGGATCAGGCGGATTGGGACGTGCATGCCGTAGACACCGCAGCACTGCACTTACATGTGAAGGTATACAAGCTGCTGAAATCCTCAACCCCAGATATCGTGTAAGTGCCAGGCAGTGAGAGCGGTGACTCAGGTGCTCACCCAGATGCTGCAGTGATCTGGAGCCACGTTTTCCATGGTGGCAAGCCTCTGCCAAGCAGGCAATCACTTGCTGCTTGGCACAATCTAGACTCAGTGCTGCCAGAACTTTCAATTTTTCACAGGAAGGGAAAAAAAAAATCCAAATTTTCAAAAGAGTTATCTCAGCTTTTCAGTGTTGTTAGTTAATAGGGGGGAAAAGTGTCTAAATGCTACGAGTGTGTGAGAATTAAGTTGAAAAACTTAAAATGTTAACCAAAAGACACGCAGAAGACTTAAACAAAAAATAAGGTATACCATGTTCTTGGATAGGAAGATGCGACATCTGTGGTCGTTGCTTCTCTGGTTGCTGCGAGAAAAGTCCTGACAGAAGCAACCGTTGGAAGGAGGGGTTTATTTGGGCTCACAGTTTGAGGGCACAGTCCATCACAGTGGGGATGTTATGGCAACGAGAGCAGGAGGCAGCGGTCCTAGTGCCTCTGCAGTTCAGAAGCAGAGAGGTGGTTCCTGGGTGTCTGTTTAGGTGGTTAGAGATCCTGCCAAGTTGACAGTATGAATCATCACAGCATCATAAAGATCAGTCTCTTGGAGTTGGTACCTAACATTTAGAGCAATGCTTCTTAGCAAGTTGGGGGAAAATAGATAACATGAATCTAAAGTGCATAAGGAAAGACAAAATAATAACAGGAAAACTGTAAAATTAGAAGCACAAAGGGTAGAGGAGGCTGCCATTCCTTGACAGTGAGGGTCACTGAAAGCTCGAATAGTTCAAAAGGCACATGAAAAACAGGGAGGAACAAATATGGCAGACAGGATGCCAAGATGAGAGATGGGTTGTCAAGATGGGGGTAGCCAAGCAGACACCTCAGACGATTACACAGAGCCGGGCCTCCGATGCACCCATGATCTCCATTTAAGATCAGTGTCCACTGATGCTGTCTGTGTTGTTCAGTATCCACTTTCCGCCTCTGGAAGGAAGGTAATGGGAGCTGATGGACTCCTCCCTTGCTGCTGTCTCTTCAGTGCCTAGGACGGCATCCGGCTTGCAGTTGTTGAGAGATATTTGATGAGTGAAACTGAGTGAAACTCAAGGTCTAAATGTTAAAACTACCTTCGGAGTACCACTACTGGTCACCGGGGAGTGGCCACATGATCTTACAGAAGGTGCTACTTTCTTAATAAGACAAAACTCAAAAGCCACGAAAGAATTTTATCAGTTTTTTTTCCACCTAAATTTTATCAGTTTTAATCATAGAAAAAATTATTCAAGCCCAAATCCATCATAGTTAAAGAAAAAAATAAATGAAAATCTGTTTTTTAAAAAAAACTTATATTTTGTATAATAGAGTGCTAACAACCTACTGTAAAAAGAGACCTTTTAGAAAAAAGATAACATGAAAGAAAACTTGGCAAAGAGTGCAAAGAGAAATTCACTAAAAGTTGTTCATTCTTATTCATGATATGAAAATTGCAAATTCAAACTCCAACGAGATACCAGTGTTCATCTACTAACTTGGCAGGATCTCGCGTTTCGACAGCACACGGAAGTGGTGCGAACACATGGAAACAGAAACCCCCCTCCCCTATAAATCACCGGGAGTATAGCTTGGCTTTCTATGGCAGGCAGTCCAACGATGCTATCGAAATGGCAAATTCGCTCTTCGACTCAGAAGCCTCACTTCTAGGAATTTACTTTACAGATGTGTTCAACTGGAATTCAAGTGGGCTGAGCCAGGCTGGACACTGCAGTACCGATTAGTGTAGAGAGAAAGACTGGCAACAACCCCGGGGATGATCAAATGACAGTGAACCCCCATAGGACAGACCAGTGATTCTGTGAGGCCTTGGCATTGTGGTATAGCTCTGTGGGTCAACTCAGAAACGTCTCCAGGACACACTGTTAGCTGAAAAACCAGGGATCACCATGAATTACCATTGCCATGACCAGATGAAAAACTACAGGTACACACATACCTGTGTGCACATTCACAAACAGACAGACAGAGAGAGAGAGAGAGAGAGAGAGAGAGAGAGAGAGAGAGAGAGAGAGAGAGAGAGAGAGAGATCTAGACTATCTCTGGACATGGGCACAGGATTCTAACAGTATCAGTTTCCCTAAGGAAGAAATGTGATGAAATGAACTTTAAAAGTTAGAGTCCCTTATCTTCTGGCTCGCAGTCTTAGTCAATGCTCTATCTCTGTGCAGAGACACCATGACCATGGCAACTCTTATAAGGGCAAACATTTCATTGGAGGCTTGCTTACAGTTTCAGAGGCTTAGTTCATCATCAGCATGACAGTAAAACTTAGCAGAAGACTTCAGAGTGTGTGATCACCATTCAAGCAAGGGGGCAGAACTGGAGCAGGATGCAGGGAACATCTCCTGGGCCGGGCCTGGAAGAATAGTCTCATGGTCCAAGGCTTTGATCTCAATCACTGTGCACAGCTGCTGCAAGGGATGCTGGGAAGTGCACTCACCATGAAGAAAGAGGGTAGATGGTGTCCAGCACCAGTCTCTACTGAGCCAACCTCTGTGTTTCTGCTTTGGTTGTGGTGGTTTTGAGACTGAGTTCTCAATGTCTATCCCATTCTGACCTGGAACTCATGAGCCTCTGGCCTCAGCTTCCTGGATGCCGAGATGCGTTTGGGCATAATGACCCTCAGCTTCCTTCTGTACCCTTTGAACTCTGAAATACATGATTGATGTGTATAAAATAATGGGCACAAATAAAAGGTGAAGAAAAACTTGAGTTAGCTCTGTCCTGACAACTTCCAATGAACAGTCCTCGGATGCATAGTATTGATTCTGTGAAACTGACAATTCTTGTCACTGAGAAAAATAAATAGGTTTTTCTTAAAGAGACATTAGATTAAAACAGTAACTGCTGGAGAAAGACAGAAAAGCTAGAGCTCTATCTCACTTCGTGCCTCATGAAATACTTAAGATGAAGTAAGGAATTGAATATAAGATAAGAAACAATAAAAGTCTTAGATGAAAATATAGCCTGGGAGAAAATGTCTTTTGAAGACTTGGGGCTCTGTGGAAGCTAGTAAGTATAGACATGTGACAATGGGGAAGGATGGGGCAGCCAGAGACAACAGCCTAGAAGGAAATGTTTGCCCTGTGAAGGAAAGACACAGGAAAAACATCCCACTGTTGTGAGAATTCCTCTCCTGAGACGCCATAAGCAATGTCTACCCTACCCCCTCCTTATAAAATCTCAGTGACAGAGGCAGAGGCAGGCAGATTGCTGAGTTCGAGGCCAGTCATTCTACAGAGCGAGTTCCAGGACATCCAGGGCTACACAGAGACACCCTGTCTCAAAAACAAAACAAAACAAAACTCAGTAAAAAAGCAAAGCTCGCCCTGGGTAACTAATGTTTTCCAGGCAACCATACAAAATATGGGATAGATATGTCCATTCAATCATCTTGTCACACATATCTGTGTGTGGTGTGCATAGGTATGTATGTTTGCATGTGGGAAGATACATGTGGGTAGGGTGTATGGTGCATGTGTGTGAGTGTGTGCATATATGTGTGTATGCCTCTGTGTGCATATGTGTGTGCATGTCTGTGTGCATGTGCATGCCTGATGTTGTCACTCATGTCTGTCTTGATGTTGAGGCAGGGGCTCTCAATTGAATCCAGAGCTCATGGATTCAGGCCAGCCAGCTTTCCCAGAGTAACCTATATCCACTCTCGTGTGTAGAGAGTTTAAGTGGGATGCTTACAAGCCCATTTGGTTTTATTCCAGTCTTTGTGACACAGTGAGACAACTTTCAGAAATCAGCCCTTTCTTTCTAACCAGATAGGTTCTAGGGGTTGAACTCTGGTCGCCAGCAAGTGTCTTTACAAGCTGAGCCTTCAGGCAGACTCCACATAGACCGAACAGCCACCTATTAGCCATGAGAGCATCTGTGCAGAACCTGCCCCATGCTGGCCTCTGCACCCAGCTCCGCTGTCTTCATCACATCCCCATGTGACATCAGGAACTAGACACTATGTCCCTCATTTGCTGGTGAGAGAGGGGGGTGCTATGAATGATTCAAACAGTCTCCTGGGGCAGGGAGATGTCTCAATGGATAACATGCTTGCATCAAATCCAAGAGGCATGAGTTCAATCCATAAACTCATCTAGGGAGAGAGGGGGTTTCTCTCACCTGTAATCCCGGCGGTGCGGGGGAGGCCATAGGCAGCTCCCTGGAGCTCAGTGGACAGCAAGCCCAAGCCGAATCAGCCAATTCCAGTTGCTAGCGAGACACTCAGTGAGCAGTAAAGGTGCCTGATCTTCTCCCGGTACATGTGGGGAAACTGAGGCTAAAAGTAGAACGGGGCTCCAGTCACTGAAACCAAGGCCAGATTTGAGAGGAGGCCCACAGGTGGCCTCAATTCCTCTCCTGTAGTCTGCTGACTCCAATGCTGATGGCAATGTCTGCCCCTGCAGATGGAGTCTGAACTCTTCCACAGTGGAGGTGGCGATAGGTAGAGGATGACACAGTCTCTTCCTAGTGCTTTGAACAGCAGTGTGCTCCAAGGATTTCTGATTCAGACACCTGGGGGTGTTCCAGAGGAAACGGTCACAAACACCTCTGGTGTCTTCACAACAGCAAGAGATGGTCACAGTGGGGCTGTCCTCAGTGGGGAGAGTCCTTAAGGAGTCATTTGGTCTGTCTGTCTGTCTGTCTGTTTCTGTCTCTCTTTGTCTCTGTGTCTGTCTGTCTGTCTGTCTGTCTGTCTCTGACTGTGTGACTCTGTTTCTGTCTGTCTCTGTCTCTCTCTCTGTGTCTGTCTATGTCTCTGTCTGTCTGACTGTTTGTCTCTGTCTCTCTCTTTCTCTCTGCCTCTCTCTGTGTCTCTCTCTGTCTCTGTCTCTGTCTCTGTCTCTCTCTGTCTCTCTCTCTCCTCCCTCCCCAAGTTTCTCCCTCTATCTTATTTTAAATTACCTGCCTGCCCCTGGCTAAGCTGAGCATAGCAATTACTGCCCATTGATCGGATCAATCTTGAGGGCCTGGGGACTGCCTTCTGGGTTCATTAAAATGACTGTTGTTGCTCCTGACCAGAGGATTCAATAGTCTGTGGACTAAGGCCATAGCCCAGGCTCCATGGGTGCAGCAACTTTGCTCTCAGGAGTCATCAAACCACTCACCTAGGCATCCTGCTGAGCCTACTCTGCTGGGCCCCATTGTAACCTCAGGCCAGCAATGAAAGGAGGCCTCAGGGCAGTGGAATGTCACATCACTTGGGTAGGATGGACACCAAGCAGTCCCACACTGGGCGCGAGGGGTTGGAGTATGACAAAGCACTTGGCTCTCCAGGTCAAAACTGGTTTACTGTTGTTCAGTTGGTTGGTTTGGTCTTTGAAACAGGTTCTTGCTGTTTAGCCCTGGCTGACCTGGAACTCGCTCTGTTGCCCAGAGAGGCATTGAACTTACAGTGACCTCCTTGCCTCTACCCGCGGAGTGCTGGAAATGTACGCCACCATGCTCAGCTACCTCTGCATTATTTTAAACCACTAAAGTTGTGACTGTTTTGTTATGGCAGCAATAGGAGCCCGGAAGAGCTTAGCAATTGCTGTAGTTAATGTAGCACACTCCTAGAAACCATTTAAGGTTGCTGCCATTAGAGATAGTTTGGAAGTCATTGCTCTGGATGGATCACAGGCTGGGGGAGAAGGATCGAGTTATCCAAGGAGAAAGAAACAACTCGCTCCATTTTAGACTCAGCCAGTACCAGATCTGTCCATCTGGTGAGGGAGAATCACCTCCTGAGGAATGCTGTTTCTTCCCTTCTTTCCCAGTGCTAGCCTCGAGCTCAGGGGGGACCCAGTATGTGCCAAAGCTACTTTTCTGCCCTGTGTCACATCTCTACCATGTCCCAAAGCTGTGGAATGGAACAGAGTATGGTGAACTAATGGGGTGAAGGCCACAAACACAGCTCGGTGACAAGTCAGACCAGGGACAGCTATTAGCCTGTCGATGAATTTGAGATGTGTGCACAAGTCAAAGGCACAGGAAACAGACGGCAGTGTCCCTCTGGTCAGAGGTACCATGGAGGGTAATGGTGGGCAGTCAGTGAATAGAGTTCTGCGTGGGATAGACTTTCTGCGATGGGACAGTGGCAATGGGAACAACAGTGGGGAAGTTCTTAATGTCACTGAACTACACACTTAAAATGGTTAAGTCTTATGTGGATTCTGTAACTGCATTAAAGTCAGCCATAAATAATAGATAGATAGATAGATAGATAGATAGATAGATAGATAGATAGATAGATAAATAAATGCCGCAGAAGGCTGAAGGCCGTGGTGGGTGAGGCGCTGATTCTCTGAGGACAGTGGTGCCCTTTGGGAAACCCAAAGCCTTTTGTGTGGAGATTTGAATGAGGACTTCCTTACAAGACCCATGGATCAGGAAATGAGTGATATGTCACAGGCTCTGAATTTATATTGTGTGGAATTCTAACCTTCCAATGCTAAAACTGATACCACGAGTCACTGCCTTGAATAAGGAAGGCGTTCCTTGTACAAGGAGTAGGGCAGAGTTGTAGGGTTCCAGGACAGATGATTTTTCAACTGCTGTTCGCTTGTGTTTGTGTGTTTGGAGTGGAAGAAATGTGACTGGTTTACAGGCTCTGCATCAAGCACCAGCAGAAATGAGGCTTCAAACACAGGGTAGAGGAGCTGCAGGTGAACTCCACCTCAGGCCAGTGAAGCCAGGAGGTTCTTCTCACCTCATAGTGTCCAGAGTGACATTTGTCACTAGTAGAAAGAGAGGTTTTGTGACCAAGTATTCCATTTGTCGCTTAGGGACTAAGTCTCGACTACAGTCCCCCTGAGGCCGTTGCCTCTTCGTCTTTGAGTGGAAACAACTAGCTTAGGAACTGGAGAGATGGCTCGGATGCTCTACCAAAGGATCCAGGTTCAGTTCCTACTACCTACGTGGTGGTTTACAACCATCTGTGGCTCTAGTCCCAGGAGATCGGAAACCCTTTTCTGGCCTCTGTGTGTGTGTGATGCAGGCAAAACACACATATATCAAAAATAAATCTTTAGAAAAAATAGGAAGTTGGGTCAGGTAAAAAACCAAACGGTGAATGGTTCACTCCAGGAGTCCAGTGTGGCTGAGGGCTCAAGTCTGTACACCCCGAAGTCTGGGTCCCATTCCTTCCTTTAGAAACACAACTCCAAGACTGGGACTGTACCTAGCAGAGTGCAGTGGACCCATCCTGTTCTAAAGACTCTCTTACATAGACACCTTGTCTCAAAACAAAACAAAACAGAACAGAACAAAACACAGAAAAGATGACAGACAAGAATTCCCTAACCAGCCAATTTGACTCCATCTGAGAGGTGAGTAGCACCCATACCAGTCCCCACGATTTGATAACAGAAAACACATCACCTAAAACGCAGAGACAGACACCACAGTGAACTTATAGGATGGACCACAGTTATCATATGAATGCAGGAGGGAGAAGCCCCTCACCAGCAGAGGCTATACATACTTTTAAATAACTGAGAGGAGGAGCTAGGGAGATGGCTCTATTTAAAGTGCTCACCATGCAAGCATAAGGATCTGAGTTCCAGTTCTAGCACGTACACAACAAGGCCAAGTATAGTGTGCACACTACCACTGCTGGGGAGATGGAAAGGATGCATCCCAGGGCTTCTCAGGCTGACCAGTCTAGTTGAAATGGTAGGCTATAGGCTCAGTAAAAGACACTGTCTCAAAATGATAAAGATAGTGATGAAAATTATAAATAAGATGCAGATGAATGATAAATAAGACAGAGATTAAAGAAGATGCCTAACATCAACATGTGGCCCCTACATGCAAATGCACATACATGTTTGTGCACATGAACATCTGCCACCGACCAAGGATGCAAACTGCCATGCTTACCAGAGCTGACCCCTCAGGGTCTCATTTAATACGTAGTGTCTGGCAGAATATGGCTTGTCAGCGTTAAGGTAATCTTTTCAAGTGTGTGTGTGTGTGTGTGTGTGTGTGTGTGTGTGTGTGTGTGTGTAGGATGAAGACACAGGTGCCACAACCCAAGTGTGAAAGTCAGAGGACAACTTGTGAGGAAGTTGGCTCTATCCTTTCAACAGGTGGGTCTTCCTGGAAAACAAGCTCAGGTCATCAGGCTCGGTGGCAAGTGCCACCACCCAGTAAGCCATTCACTAGCCCCAGATCTCTGACACATTATTTGCTCATAAAAATTCACTACATGTGAGCCTCATCTTGATTTTGTTTCTTTTGTTTTAAGACAGGGTCTTATATGTAGCCCTGGCTATCCTGGACTCACTCATTAGACCAGGCTGACCTCCAACTCCCAAAGTTCTGCCTGCTTCTGCCTCCATAGAGCTGGGATTAAAGGCGTACGCCACCTCCACCCAGCCCATAATCTTGATTTGGAAATCTCAAAAAAAAAAAAAAAATGAAGAATACAAAGACCTTTTTTCCTAACATGGAAAAGAAGCCAACAGCCAAATTACAAGTTGTAAAACCCCATTAAAATCAGCTCCAAGAATAGCCCTAACAACTACTGCTTAATTAATGCCTACAAAGTGCCAGGTGTGGACAGGTTCTCAAGAGGTGTTGCTTCATCCCCCAGCGATGCTACTGAGCTGATGCGCTTGACAGAGGAGGAAACCAAGACGTAGGAGGGCCATGCCGAGACATCCCAAATCTTTTTCATAAGACAAACCTAAGTGCAGGGTGGACCCAGTTCCTAACCAAGGTATTAGTTGACTTCCTATTATGTGCCAATCAGGTAAGAAGGAGAAGGAGCCGCGTACAAAACAGGAAGGTAGGCTGGGATTCCCAACAGTTCATCATCAGTACAGGGCTTTGGAAGCCAGGGAAACTGTGACCGAGAGGTGGTTGGGAGCTTAGGAGAGCCTCTGGATTGGGGAAGGGGTTCAGAGACTCATTCTTTTGTTTGGGAAGGTAGGGATGAGTGAGTGAATGGAGGGATGGGTGGGTGTGCACTTGTGTGAAGTCCAGAGGTGACATTTGGGTGTTGTCCTCAACTGTTCCTCTGCCCTAATTTTTGAGATGGGTCTCCCCCATTGCTTATCGTCTAGACAGACCCAAGAGTTTCTCCTGACTCCATTTCCCCAGCTCAAAAATTACGGGCACACACCACTGGGGTCTGACTTTGGACTCGGGTCCCCACCTTTCTGTGGCAAGCATCTTAGCCCAGAGGATGTTCTTGAGAACCAGAGGTTGAGGTATTGGGGGTGGGAAGAGGGATGGGAAGAACACCGACAGTATGCTAAGTGTGTTAGGTGAGCAACCGCCGTGGTGGGGAACGAGACACTCTGAGGAGCCAGAGCAAGAAAAATCAACAAAAGTTGGCACAGCCAGGGAGGGCTCTGAGAACTGGCAGGACGGAAGCTCAGCCTGGAGGGGCATGCCAGCTGGGGATGTAGAGAAACCCCAGTAGTGGAGTCTGGCATTGCAGCCACATTCTGCAGTGTTTTCAAACAGCAAAGGTGGAAGGAACGCACAGGCCATCTGTAGAGGCAGTTACCTTATGGTACCAGCCAGCTTCGTATACACTACTCTCTAGATGCTTGAGAAAGCGCAGCCGCAAACAAAGATCCGAACTGAACCACACAAGGTGGCCCGTTGGCAAGATCAGAATAGGTCACATGACCGTGTTTTCTCAAGGTGTCACCTAATGCATAGCGTGATCTCATGCCACGATTTCTAAAATAAAAACAAAGTGTGTGTGTGTGTGTGTGTGTGTGTGTTCGTGTGTTCGTGTGCTGGCGTGGGGGTGGAATGAACAAGGTCACTTTATTCACTTTTACTATCTTTTTTTATTAGCATATATTATACACAATAGACTTCACGGTGACATTTTCACATGTGAGTATAATGTGTCCTGTTCACCCTCTGTTCCCTTCTTGTCCCCCTGCTCTCCCACAGCTCCCAGCCAGTCCCTTCTATAGAACTTTCATACTCGCTCGTTGGGGGCGCTTTTCAGTGAGATGGTTATTTATTTCATTTTCTCTTTAACCGTATGGATGCTAAACAAGCAAGAAGCCACAGACCTGAGAAGATGTCCTATGACTGACCTGATCCCTCCCCAAGTAACACGGTGTGTGTGTGTGTGTGTGTGTGTGTGTGTGAGTGTGCGTGTATGTGTACACACACATGCAAGGCGCCAGGTATGTACAAGCCATGGTCATGTGTGGGGGACATAAGATAACCTGGGCTGTTAGTCCACTGTCTTCAACCTCATTTAAGAGGCTTCTTGTCTGCTTCACACACCAGCCTAGCTGGTGCGTGACCTTCTGGGGATTCCACTGCCTCAGACACCCATCTAGCCACAAGAGTCCTGAGATGACACGCATGCTGACAAGCCTGGCTTTCTGTGAGCTCTGAGATCTGGACTCAGACCTCCCCACTTCCGTGGCGAATACTTGCTCCACAGACCCGTCTCCCTGGGTGGCATCAGTCAAAGGTGAGAACAGAGTCTCCGGCCACAGGGTTTCATGGAGTTGCTTTCTGACTCTAACGTGACTTTAGGGCTGGTGTTATTTTCAACGTTGCCCGTGCTCCAGGATCTCAACTCCATCCACCAAGTTACCCAAGGCCTTACACAGAACACTCTCCACTAAGAACCTCTGAAGCACCTGCCCCCAGCAAGGAGGTGCTGGCCAGTGCAGGGGTGGGGGCGTCTCCCAATGTCCCAATGCTTCCAATGGATTAAGTGTTCACTTTTATCTGGGTTTTTTTTTCCATGAATATAAGCCATTTTGCATTTTGGAGCCCTTCTGCAAACAGAGCAGTTTGTCTTTGTGTTTTCTCATTTAAAAACAAATATTTGCCTGCCAAGCAAATACTGTCTCTTAGGATGTGCTATTAATAGGATAATTAGGCAGCCGGTAATGAAAAGGATTGCTGGTAATTATGGCAAGATTTGTTTTGGCATTTGAAGGCAGCGATAGAGGCTGGAGTGCTAAAATCTACCTTAGAGTTAATTAGCACAATTAGAACACACCTGAAAAATAGCCCAGCTAACAGCACTTGCTTTGCTTTTAAAGTGACAGCGCCTGGCACTCCCTGGGCTGTCCGGGCAGTGCCCCGCCCCCAGGTGTTACTAAGGTGACTGAATGGTACACAAGATAGACCCTGCCTTGTCTCCGAGGCACTCCTCTGTGGCCATGCTTTCTCCTCCAGGCCTGCCCATCACCCCCTCTCTGGTCTGCTCTCCTTAGGGGCTCCTAACTCTGCCAAGGAGCAGTGGTTGCGTTCTTCCTCCCATCTTTCAGATAAGGAAATTGGGGGTCAGAGATGCCTACAGCGTCCAAGATCACAGATGAAATCAGAGGTCATATGCAGGGGAAGGGGTCACAAATAAGGTCAGCGGTGACAGCCTGAATCTAAGAAATGCCAAGGGACAAATAACTCAAGGAAAAACAAAAAGCAATATTCTTGTTCCTGCTGGGGGTGCTCATGAATGAAGTAGGGTCCTTCTAACCTGCAACCTTGGTCAGTGACACCAGTAACATGATGAGCCTGAAACATAGAAAATCCTTTAGCTCAGGAAAAAATTTCAGCTGGGAGTGTAGCTCAGTGGAGAGCGCTTGCCTGGCGTGTACAGGCCCTGGGTTGGATTCCCAGTATCACCAGGAGAAGGGATTCTCTCTAGTCGGTTTTTCTATCTTCTCTTCCTCACCCCCTTTCCGCCTCTGCAGCCAGGTAGACTCGAGTGGACCAGGGCATACATCCAATGCGTGTGAGTTTGCATACACATGAATTTGAATAGGTTCATGTGTGTATGCGTACTCACTGTCAGGAAGAGCTTTAAGGAGACAGAGCAGTGGGCATGTTGGTACATACTTGCAGTCCTAGCACTCTGGGAGGTTAGACTGGCTGAGGCCGGACTGGCCTGTGGGAAGGAGGCTGGAGGAGGGGGAGGATGAGATCAGGTCATCTGAAGAGAGCTTGGCAATGGCAGATGAGTTATTCAGTCTCTTTGAAGTCTTCATGCCCTCACACCCCAAAACTTCCCTCCACCTCCACAGCTTGTCCTTGCAAGTCCACCACGAGACAGTAAGACAGTGCCCTGCCTGGCCCATCACACTCATAACTATCCCTGTGGTGGACTCTTTCTGCTATCCCTTGGGCACCCAGTCAACCCTCCAGCTAATCCTTAGCCAGACCTGTGGGGTGGGAAGGGGCTCTGGAGAGCCCTGGGGAAGCACACCTCACACCCCCAACCCTGAACACAAGGTCAATAAATCCTGAGTCACTAAATCCTGGAAGAGACCCAGGGAGGCAGAGCAAACATGAGACTTCAAGCTATGTCCTGCACTGTGTCTAAAACGGTTCCCCCTCAGCTGTAAACAATAAGGAGATCCATTTGTACCACACTATCGCACTTTCAAACATGATGTCTGATTCTTAGAGCAACAGCATGAGGTATTTTCTCATCATCTTCCCAAGACTGCAGACACGGGGGGCTCAGAGAGGCTGGGTGACATGTCCTTGGCCACACAGTCAACAGCCAAGATTAAATTCGACTTGACCGGCCCCAAACCCAGACTCATTCGTTGATCATGAACTTAAGGATTTGGGGTCACAACACATGGGCTTCCCAGTAATTATCAAACCTCCCTACCAACACGCCACGGCTACTGGGCATTAGAAAGGACCGGAAGAAAAACTGCGTTTTGTAAACTGAACTCAAAGAAGAAAACCTCTCACATTAAAAAATGAAATCTGTGTCCCAGGCAGTAGCTGGATTTGCACTGATTAATTAGAAAATTGCATTTATATAACCCCTTAATCTGTATTTATGTGTTGCTAAGGATGCAGCGAGCTGGGCAGGGAATTACACTCAGATTAGCCTTGATCTGTAAGCAGCCTGGATGGGAGCTGCTTTCTACCCAGAACAGAGAGAATCAAAGGATTTAGGGCAGGGATCCCTGGCGAGGACCCCTTCCTTCCTGCTGCCTTGGACCTAAGTCTCCTGAGCCTCTGAGTACCGCCCAGCAGCCTGAACACCACGGGTCCAAAGGAGAGTGGATGCTCACAGAGCTCACGGATGCACAGGGCTCACGGATGCTCACAGAGCTCACGGATGCTCACAGAGCTGGTTTCCAGCTGAGTGCCGCCTCTGGTTTCCTAAACAAAATTGGTTTTATTCTTCTCAACATGTGCTCGGCAAGATTAAAGTTCTATCAACAGCGAGGCTTAGCACAGGCTTTTTTTGGAAGTGGCTCATGCCCTCACAAGAGGGAGGGGAAAGCGGGGGGGGGGGAAGAGGGCCTGAAATCCTGCTTATTGAATCCAAAAAGAGGATCTCTTAATGGATAAAGGGTATTGAAGTGGGGTTCTCGATGCTTTCTGGCATTCTAAGGGGGGCGGGGTTTGGATCACAACAGATTACTGTAAGGTATTTCCGTTGTGGTGGTTGTTGTGATTATTATACATGTGTGTGTGTGAGAGAAAGAGAGAGAGAGAGAGAGAGAGAGCACAAGCCCTAGGGAGCCTTCTGCCTCTGCCTCCCCAACACTGGGATTCCAGCTACACAACATAGCATTTTATGTATGTGTTAGGGATTTGAACACAGGTCCTCATTTTTGTGTTCCAAGCACTTTACCAACTGAGCAATCTACTGTTGTCTTTATTTTATTCTATTTTATTTCCTCCTCCTCCTCTTCTTCCTCAACTTGCTCTACCAGCAGATGAGAATCAGTGGAGAGAGGGGGCCTGGGAAAGTCAGTTCCATCCTTCAGCCTGAGAGGCAGTCTAACTCTGTGAACTAAGGAATAGCATGAGCCCTGGCTACCAAGGGGCCGGGTTGTCCAGCCTGGACTCCTAGGTGCCTCTGGGGAAGAAGAAAGTGTCGATGGAATTTGGCTCCAGGACAGGGAGCCTCCAGTGGATTGTCCCTGTTGCCAGGAAGTTGAATTGTAGAGCCAGGCTTGGTTTCAGGTATATACCTTGACTGGTCCATTTCCCCTTCTTCAGTGCAGGGAAGATGATGACGGCAATGTGCATCACAGGGCTGTCTTGAGAACAGAATGGGTGAGCGTGTGCCAACGTGGTAGCAGAGCACCTGGGAGGGGTGACTCCTCCATCCCCCGAAGCCTGTGAGCTCACTCCCTGACTGCTAGCCACAAGCCACCCACCCAGTGTGACTCATTGTGCCTACGGGTGCATACCTTAGATAGTTCCTGGCTTGCACCTCTTGCGGGTGCTTTGGCTGTGTTCGCAGACCCACGCCAGGCATTCTGAAAGGAGGTGTGGGCCCATGAGCCACTCCTCCCCTCCACACTGAGTTCTTCCTGCTCAGCTCTGTCTCAGCTGACATCAGTGATGGCTGCCCCACAGCCACCATGCCCGACACACTCACGCATCCACTCCTACTGGGGTGTTTGCAAGGAAAAAAAAAAAACATTTTTTCTCTTTTTCAGGGCCTTTTGGCACCCCTCCAAATTGTAAACGTCTATGGGATGTCCAAGAAGCAAAGAGAATTTCTTTGGCAAGTGTGAGCAGGTTGTTTTTTTTGTTGTTGTGGGTTTTTTTGTTTTGTTTTGTTTTGTTTTGTTTTGTTTTGTTTTGTTTTGAGAGAGTCCATCTGGTTCACCTGCCCTCCCCACCCCTAAAACCAGGACATGGGGTTCAGCCATCCATTCATTTGCAGAACATTGGTCCCCAAAAAGCTATTGTGTGGAACCGGTCTGGATGAAAGCCATTAGGGAATATGGTTGTTGCTCTGGGATTGCTGGTGAGTGACGTTCACCTGTATGTGAAAGGTCCTGAGAAGTTCTTCAGCAAGGGAATGAGGCTCACCAGGAGTTCTATTGGCACAGCCTTCTTGCCATGTGACCCTCTTTCTGGCCCCTTACCACGCTGGAAGTGAACCTCTGATGGCCCTGTTTCCAACACAGGCCCTCTTTCCAGGCAACACTAAGAAACATACCCAGCACCCATCCTAGCAAATGGGCTTCCAGTCTTCGTCTGTTGGCCTGAGGGAAAAAGAGCCCATGGTCCCCTGATGTGTGCATCTGGAACAGAGGTGAGATGTGGTTCTGGGGGAAATCTGGGAAGCCCAGTATGAATCACTTGCTAAAATAAATAAATCAGAGGTGACCCTGCAAAGCAGGTTGTATTGCATTATTTGCACAAGGCTGCAGGACATCTGGACCTTCTGGGGAGGCCCCATCCCCCCTGTCTCCATAATTTAAGATAATCCTGTGGGGCTGAGGATCATAAGAATAATCCTCACATCTGTGTGGGCTTTTCAGCTTTTGAAAGCTCATTCATGGAATTATCTCATTAGTCCTGCTCGAAGCCTAGGGCAGGGACTCAGGGACAATCGTTGCCATTTAGCAGATAGGATACAGAGACTCAGAGAAAGAAAGGGACTATCTCAAGGTCACACAGATAGCCAGATAGACACAGTTCCCCTGACACCCAGCCCAGGACTGTCCCATAGGTACAGTACCCTTAGAAGAATCCACTGAGACTCAGAAATAGACCCCTTTGCCACCGTGCCAAAGCTCAGGGCTGTGCCCTGGCCTGAAGAAGTCACGGCCCTGTGTGAAAATAGGATGTAGACAGAAAGATGTGATGAACTATGACCTTCACAATCAGATTTCCGAACTTCAAATTCAGTTTCAGCTTCCTGGTTACCAGGCCTCAGACAATGTGCTTGGTTCTCTGTTCCAGCTCATCATCATATGGCCCATCATCTCCTTGGTAATGATGCTTCATCTTTTGAGAACTGTCCCTCTGCCAGCTCTACCATGACCGCGTGACCTAGAAAGGACATGGGATACCACCAGATCAGTCAGGGACCTTCCGCGAGACCCTGAGGTGAAAGGAGGTCTTTCCTGGTGGGAGTGAAGATGAGCAGGTGATTCTAACCTCATGAGGACAAGGTGCGAACTGAGATATTCGAGGTGATGTGCAGAGAGAAGCAGCAGGCAAGGGTTCCGGGGACCTGGTCACTCTGGGAGGGACACCCTTCCTGGGGGTAGGTCACAGAGCCTTTAAAATGTCTGGTGACTCCTAGAAACAAACCCCAGGGCTTAGGCTTCTTGAATGCAGATCGAATGGGAATTATCACCCCTGCTGCTCACTTTGGGGGTTCTGCAAAAACAGGTGGTGACCCAAGGGACATTCCAAAGAGCACTCAAGTAGCGAGGAAAGGTTTCATGGACTTCAAGAAACTCAGGGCTCAACAAGGGAGAAAGACTAAAGTCTAGACTTCCAATTTGGGCATAAGGGTGGGACAGTCCTCTCCATGTATTTGAGTTGGGAATTCTAGATGCTTGTCCCTAGTTAGGAAGAGTAGGGACACAGAGCTCGGGGGGCCCTGACTTCCAGGCTGATGCTTACATGGGGTGTGTGCACATGTGCGTGGGGAGGCCAGAGGAGAATGTGAGGTGTCTTGTTTTGATATTCTCCTCCTTGTTTCATTAAAAAAAAAAGTGTGTGTGTGTGAGAGAGAGAGACAGAGACAGAGACAGAGACACAGAGAGACAGAGAGACAGAGAGACAGAGACAGAGAGAAAGACAGAGAGACAGAGAGGTACAGGTGCCCAAGAAAACCAGAAGAGGGCTTTGGCTCTCCTGGAGCTGCAGTTAGTTAGAGGTGGTTTTGTGAGCCTCCTGCTGTGGGTGTTGGGAACTGGAGTGGAGTCCTCTGAAAGAGCACTCTTCACAACAGAGTCATCTCTCCATCTTCACCTCCTTATTCCTTTGAGATGGAGTTTCTTACTGAACCTGGGTCTAGGCTAGCCTGCTAGCTCCAGGCAGCCTCTTTTCTCTGTCTTCCACTGCACTGGAGTTACAGGCAAACGTGACCAGGCCTAGTTTTTGTCGTGAGTACTGGGGATGGAAATTCAGCTGCTTGTGTCTGCCACAGTGCTTACTCACTGAACCATCCCCTGGCCCTGGTTTTCACGCTTTGAGAATAAGAGGGAAGCAGCTGAAGCTGATGCCAATGGGAGCAGCTCTGTTCCGTCATCTTAAAGGAAGTGGTGAAGGTAAAGTGGGGTGGTGTCATATGCGGGTAAGACAGGTCCGAAGTCTCCTGTCTAAAACCAAAAGATTATTGTCACTGTGGGATTATGGGCTTGAGATATCCTACACACAGAGGGAGGGGGACAGAAAGGAAGTAAAGGGGATAAAAGGGACGGCAGGGGGAAGAGGAGTGAAGGGGAAAGAAAAAGAGGAAGAAGAAAAGAGAAACTGAGGCACTGCCGACCCCCCAGTGAATGCTGTCCAGTAACAATTCAGAATCCTGTCCCTCCCCACAGGCCTCTGGCTGTCCCCACCTGGGAAATCCAGGAATGATCAATGGCCCTTGATTGCCAGGGGCATGAGCCTCCCCCGTATGTTTGCCACACTGGCTGTAATTCCTAATGTATGAGAGAAACAACTGGGATGGGGAGCAGGATCTGGCAACAGGTTCTGGTCTTCATACAGTGTCCTTCTGGGACAGTCATCCGCTCGCCTTGGACTAAGGACTTCCTGAACTTACCTAGCAAGCTCCCCCAGCTTCCCCATGGGAGCCATGTGGCTTTATACAAGAGTCTCTCCTGCTCTTAGCCTCTGTTCGCGCCCTGACTAGAGGGCCTCTGCCTCTGTCCATGGTTCTGAAATGTCTTCTGCTGTTCTGCTGTTCAATAAATATTTTAGTAGATATTTCTAACTATACAGTGACTTAACACTTAGTTACTTGAGTTTTATTATTTCTTATAGCTCTGTGTGATGTCCATATGATTTCCTGCACATCTGTGGTCAGCTAACGCTTTGACCTGACCTGGATGGTCTAATATAGCCTCACTCCTAAGTCTGGTGATTGACAGTCCATTGTCTGGAGCAGTTTATTAAGCCATCCCTGAAGTCCCTCTAGCCCATCAGTTTGAATCATTTGGGTACAAGACATTAGACTCTAGGCTTTTGAGATGTGGTGACCTGAATAAGATATGCCCCATAGTCTCAGGCATTTAAACACTTGGTGTCAAATTGACAGTACTGTTCAGGAGGCTTAGAGGGTGTGGCTCTGTTCAAGGAAATGTCACTGGTGGGGTGTGCTTTGAGATTTCAAAACCTCATGCCACTCCCAACCCTCTCCCTGCTTCTTGCAAGATGCGAGCACCTCAGCGTCTACTTCAGCTGCCATTCCAGCTACTTCCCCATCATGATGGACTCGTATCTTGTTAGAACTGTAAGCCCAAATAAACCAAATAAGCCAGAGTTGACTTGGTCACGGAGTTTTATCACAGCAACAGAAAATTAACTAGTCCAAGAGAAAGTAAGCTACCAGGTTCTTTCCTTTAAAAGCAGAACTGTTGGTGGCATTTTATTTGCTGAGTCAGTATGAGCGTGTGTGTACGGAAGTGTGTGGGTGCGCACGTGCCTCTGCATGGTTCCCCGGTGTGTAGGAGTCAGTATTCTACTTCTACCAGGTGTAACTCAGGTCGTCAGGTTTGGTAGCAAGCACCTTTACACACTGAGCCATCAAGCCGGCCCTCACAGGTTCTTTCCTTAGATCTGTGACATATTTTCTATATGTCAATGACATATTTTAGTTCAAATGAATGAGCCTTGAGTCGGTGTAGAAGGGGCCGGCACACAGGTAGAGAGATGATTGCAGCCATCTTTTTTTTTTTTAAAAAAAAAAAAAAAAAAAAAAGGTTTTTCCCATTTATCCTGCCTCATCAACCCAACACAGGCTGCAAATGATAGGATGTCCCTCGGCTGAACCTGTAGGGAAATGGCTTCTCTTCTGAAAGTGTTTGAGCCAAGAGTCCTCTTGGTTTCTGCCAAAACCACTTTCATAATTGCATCAGGAGTGATCAAAAGTCTTCCAGCATGCAGTCCTCACTCCCAGCTCTTGCTGAATCAGAGATTTTTTTTTTTCTACTAAATGAACAAATCCCCCTTTGAATCACAAGGCGTCTTCTCCACTGTCATCAGCATCTGTGTGTGTTAGTTGTGCACGGCTGGGCAACAGATCTCCAGGTACCTTCCTGGATGAAAACAGAAATGCTCCAGAGCATCACCCTCTGTGTCCCCCAGGTCCCCAGAAGGGATAAGATCTTAAATGCCACCTTCTGGGGGCCAGAGCCCAATAGTGAATGTCATGCCTCCCATCATGTCTTCTCTGCCTCGAGGAGAAAGAGTCTGGGATGAGGAGGATTTTGATCACATAGCAGTAATTAAAACTCAGGTATAGCTGGGCGTGGTGGCGCACGCCTTTAATCCCAGCACTTGGGAGGCAGAGGCAGGCGGATTTCTGAGTTCGAGGCCAGCCTGGTC
>NC_034599.1:56401715-56403035 GCF_900095145.1 Mus pahari | reverse complement strand
AGAGAGAGAGAGAGAGAGAGAGAGAGAGAGAGAGAGAGAGAGAGAGAGAGAAAGCCAAGGCTCTTTCCCCAACCCTGTAGGGCTGCAGACCATTTTAACTCAGTGTCTTTGATTCCAGCTGGCTCTAGCTCCTGTGTGGCCTTCAGGTGCTTCTGTGGGTGTATATATGTGCACTGTGTTCATTGAGGGGTACATGTTTGTGGGGGTCCGTGTGCACGTGTATGAATACCCTAGACTAGATTGTTCCCTTGGGCAGCATTTCTTGATCACTGTCCAGCTTGCTCTTTTGAGATGTGTCTCTTGCCAGTCTGAAACATACCAAGAGGGCTGTGCTGATTGGCCAGTAAGCCCCAGTAATCTGCTCGGCTCTGCCTCTCCAGGGCTGAGATTACAAGTGTGTGCCAGCACACCTGGTCTTCTTCACATGAGTTCTGGGGGCTGACCTCAGGTCCTTGTGCTTGCAAGGCAAACACATTACAGACCAAGCCATCTCCCCAGCCCCATATGTGTTTATCTCATGTCTAAGTATCTAGAGAAAATAACTAGGCTGACAATTAACAGTCGTCACCTCTAGCAGTAACAGATAAAAGATGATGCTGAGGTTTGGGGCTTGTTTTCTATCCTCGAGATGTTTGGATTTTCCACACAGAGACTTACAGAGAATGTGAAGAACACAAGTCTAGTGCTTAGTGTTTCTCTGAAGATGGCCCAGAGAGAGAAATTGATTTCTCATTGGCACATAGTCAACAGCATGTAGATCATGCCACCTCCAGGCCTCCCATTTTGGTTGTGTGGGCAATCCCTTCAGGAAGCCTATGAGCTGTGTAAGCCTGAAGACAGGCCGACAAAAGGCAGGCTGGATTTGGTTAGAGGGTGAAGACTGTCACTGTGTCCTAGCCAAGCAAAGTCCCTTGGGTCTTGCTGAGCTCTGTTTCCAGCATCTGTGTAATGGGGTGCAAGATGTCAGATAATCAGGGTTATTGTAGGTTTCAGATGAGAAAGGTAAGCCATGAACTTGGACTCTGAACAGGCCCATGCTCCACGATTCAACTGCCTTCTCTGAAAAACAAGAACCCATAAAGTATGTTTCAGGTAGTGGCTGAGAGTTAGAGCGGCAAAAGGCAGAGGTCCAACACAGTCTAGGTCATCCGCACGGATACTCTGTGAAGATCTTCCAGGGTGGGGTGGGTGGTTCAGCTAGTAATGTGCTTGCAACATGAGTGTCAGGACATGAGTTCCATCCTAGCACCAGATAGAAACATAGATAGATAGATAGATAGATAGATAGATAGATAGATAGATAGATAGATAGATAGATAG